>NC_056739.1:1281999235-1282299235 GCF_019279795.1 Protopterus annectens | reverse complement strand
TGTCTTTACGCTTCTTCGTGGAAGCGGGCGTCGGAGGATCCGACGGCATATTATAATTACACCGTTTGCCAAAGACTAACCTAGCGCAATCTAGCCTTCTCTTAATAGTGCGCTTATTAAACCTAGCACAAAACCGACACCCAACTACGTCGTGCTCCGGTCCCAAGCAAGGGATACAAAGCGAGTGGTAATCCCTATGCGGTATCTGCTTCCCACAAGAAATACAATTATTCACTTTTTCTGACATCCGGTAAATAACTGAGGCAAGAAAAAACAAAAATGCTCCCCAACGGGGTACTTAGCCCAACTTGGTATGTCTGAAACTCTGAAAACGAAAAATTTCAGAAAGCTGAACGGCACTTGCAACGCTGCTTCTGCATCGGACCATGCGGCAAAAAAGACTGAGGATATGACGTCGGTCATGCGCTTTTATACCCTGACGCTCTGATGTCAGGGCTGTGCGCCCATGACCGACGTCAGCCTAATACTTTGGTATTCGGGCCGACCGAGGACAGCGGACTACCCATAAGTAAGGACTGCAGCAATGTGAGATGAAGAACATCAGTTTCAAGTCTTTTCAGGTTATAAAACTAAATGAAGATAAAACAAATGCTATACAGGTAAACTGTGTAGCCAGACATAAACTTGTTCAGCAATATCCATATTTATGGAGACATGATCAGATGAAATATTTGAGTATAAGAATTAGAAAGGATTCTATTATGGCATCTAATGATACATGGGAAGAGATTAAAAAGATAATACAAAACCTGAGAAACTGGAAGCTCTTGGTTATGGCTATAGATAGTAAGATACTATTATATACAAGCCAGGTGCATTTTTATCAACCAGAGGAGAAATTATACAGCACGATTAGAAAGGAGTTAAAATAATTTATTTGGGAGGGTAAGAGAATACGAGTTAAGTGGAATAAATTGAATCTACCCCAGATTAAATTGGTTTAGGATTACTTGATTTGGATGGATGCTTTTTAAACATCTTTAGTGGTGGTGGTGCTGCGGTAGCATTGTCGCCTCACAGTTAGACGTTGCCCGCTTGATTCTCAGTTAGAGCGTCTTCTGTGTAGCGACATGTGTGAATGGGCATTCCTTCTTTGAAGGTTGTGCGTTAGGCCCGGCAAGCCAGTACGTAAAAATCTACTGCCAATCATTAGCAGACCGGAGTTCCGCTGTGGCGACCCCTAACCGGGAAAAGCCGAAAGACACACACAAACAAACAAAACTGAATTATCACTTGTAACACAGGCAAATTTAACATTTATATAAAAGTAGCCCAACTATATTAACAAGTTTACATTTACCAACATTATAGATTGCATATATTGTTACATATTGTATAACCTAAGCAACATTACATAAATTATTCAGTTCCTGCTTTCTTTTAAAACTCATTCCTCCTCCTTGTTCTGACAATTTCCATTTTTTCTGTGTAATTTACTTCTACTCTTTTCTAAAGATGCCACTTCATGTTCTTTTATCTGTTACAATATTCACTACTTCAAGTATAGTTAGTTAAGATTTTTCTTTTCGTTTTCCACTAATTGCTTTTTTGGTAGCCACCAGAATTAAACTTAACAAAGCCTTACTATGTCTGGGTATAGCAGATACTGTATTCCAGCTAAAAAAAAATAATTTCCTTAGTTACATTCATTTGCTTTCCCAATATTCCTGACAGAGCACCCTGAAGGGAATTTTTTAAAGTCTGCCAAATCATCGCACTCTCAGAACATATGCTCTCAAATACCTCTTTCTTCTCCATCTCACTTCCAACATTTGACATCTACTTGAGGACAGATTCAGGCAAAAATCCTAAATCTTCCAGATTTTGTTCCATATTTAGGAGCCATGCATATGTCCTCACGTTAATTCTTTGTGAACTACATATCTAATTTCTCTTCATAATCTTTTCTGACCACTTCTGATTTCTGTAGTCATTGTGTAATATTTATATGCCCTACTAATTATCCTTTTTTAACAGCAGCTTCTGATTTAAGTTCAGCTAAAAACTCACCCAGTGCATATCTTTAACTTAGAATTTAACTATCCCTTTCACTGTGTCTATACTATGATATCAATCCCTAATAGGGAAGATAATCACATGCCTGCAATCTATCTCTTTTCAGCCTCTCTCCATTCTATTACTTTCCTTCTATAATTACTCGTTCCCAGTACATGGCTTTCTTTGACATCTTTCACCAATAAATTCCAGCCATATCCTGTTGATTCGCTTTACCCTAATTGCAGTCATCCCTGGTGGCAGAATCTCTTTTCTCCATTCCCATATTGGCTTAGTTCTTATTATACTTTCTGCTACTTTATAAATATAATATTCTGCATGACTGTTGTTATTCTCCTTACTAAAAGCCCATTCTTTGCATATTTCTTGAATTACCCGTTTCATCATTATACATTTCCACTTTGAAATGTATAACTAACTGTGTAAGGCTAAAATATCCCTTCCAATCTGGTAATCCTAAGCCTCCTTGTTCTATTGGGAGGGTCAACTTGTCCCCCCCCCCCCATAAATTCCTTCAACTTTTTGTGAAACTGGAAGCTCTTGTCTATGGACATGGAGAGCAGGATACAAGCAGTAAAAATGTTTTAGTCCCTCTTGTTTTAGACACAGGTCAGGCATATTTTTATCAACCAGAAGAGAGTTGTGGATAGTTATGAATAGTTTTTGTATTATCTTTTATTTAGTCTCTTCCCACATATCCTTAGCTGCCATAACCAAATCCTTTTTAATCCATTCTCTAAAATAATTCATTTATCATGTCCCCATAAATATGAGCACTGCTGCACAAATTTATGTGTGGGTATATAGTTTAATAGTTCATACCTATTGACTTTGTTTTATCTTCATTAATTTTATATCCCAAAAAAACTGTAACCGTCTCAGAATATTCCATAACACTGAAATGTCATTTTCTGGTTCCACCGGGTACAAAATAATATCATCTGCAAATAAAGCCTCTTTTCTTGAACATCATACCAATTCTATCCTTACATTTCTGAGTCCTTATTTTCTTTGTCAACGGGTTCTAAATATAATGCAAATAAAGGGGAAACAGAATACCCCTGCCTGGTTCACAACTTATAGGTTCAAAGGTTCATAGGTGTGTACTAAGCTAATGGCCCTGGAGTCTTTACAAGCCTAGTCCATAGAAGTGCCCTGGCATTATGCTGCCTGATGTTAGTTCCCAGTGCCTCTTTCCCATCCACTCATCAAGATTTCTCTTGAAGAGGGCCATTGAGGTGCTCTGTTTAACATGTATGAGAAGTCTATTCCAGAGCATGGGCAGTTTCGGGGATATGAATCTGTCCCTCCAGCATGTTCTGCTGATTGTAGTAATGTGATTATGGTCTCTGGCGCGTGTGATGCGGAGGGACTGGGATTTCTTTAGATGTAGCATTTCTAACAGATGTGGGTCAGACATGGCTTTGTAAGTCAAGCAGAGATCGCCTCTTAGTAGACGATATGAGACAGAGAATAGCTGGAGTTTTTTGAGTCTGTCTGTGTAGGACATGTGTTTAAGGCCTAGGATCCTCTTCATGAGGTACTTTTTTGGCCTCTCCAGCTGTTGCAGGTGTCTAGTGAGGTACATGCCAAATGGGGTATTATACTTAATGATTGGTCTAACGAGGAAAGAGTAGAGAGAGATGATGAACTCTTTCTTCCTGGATGCAAAACCCTTGGTAATAAGAGGTGCCACATAGAAGGACTTTCTGACCACAGTGGCAATGTGGTGGTCAAAGGAGAGGTTGCTGTCAACCTGTATCCCCAGATCACTTATAACACCTTTGGTGATCAGTGGGCTCCCATCGATGTGGTAATTAGTGGGAACTGAGTTTTTCCCAAAGGGGATGACGATGCATTTTTTTGGCATTAAGCTTAAGGCCATGGTTTCAACACCAGTCACTGATCTCAGTGAGGCCTTTCTGTAGGATGTCTGCTTCACTTGGGGAGCTAGTAATGGCTCCTAGCTTGCAGTCGTCTGCGAACTTGGTCAGCCAGAGTCTCTCCGTGTTGGCCTGGACTTCTGAGAAGTAGATGCCAAACAGGAGAGGACCCAGGACTAATCCCTGTGGGACTCCACTCGTGACTGGTCAGCAGTCTGACTTGGAGTCCACTACTTTACGCTGTGGGTTCTATTAACCAATTGCAACCCACCTAATGATATAAGGGTTGATGTCTACTTTGGTGAGTTTATCAATAATCCCTGAGTGAGGGATGGTATCAAAGGCCTTGGCCAGATCGAAGTAGGCTGTATGAACTGCCATACCCTCATCCACAGCTCTGATGAGTGACTCAGAGAAGTAAACCAGGTTGAGCAGGCATGATCTACCTTTCACAAAATCAAATTGCGTGGGCTATAGAGGTTGGAGATTCCCTATATCCTTGTTAACTAGGTCCATGATGATGCACTCCATAGCCTTACATATCAGACTCATCAGGCTAATGGGGCGATAATTCCCAGGGTCTGTAGTCGCCCTCCACCTTATGGAGAGGGATGACTGTAGCAATGTGCCATTCGTCAGAGAGAGAAACCCCTCACACTTTAATTTTTGCCTCTGATCCCATACATATCCTTCCAATTAACCTTATTACTTTATCAGGAAATGCAAATGCTTCCATTGTCCTTCTCATAAAATTCCACCTTACTCTGTCAAATACTTTCTCTGCATCAAGACCCACCAATAACTGCAGTATTTTTTTTTACATTCTGCTTCCCTCTGGATCATCATTGTTCTATTAATGTTGTCAAATGTTTGCTCCCCCCACACACACAAAAAAAAAAAATATTGGTCCATATCAATCAACCTTTGTCATTCTTTTAGCCATTATAGAAAAAGACACTTTATAATTATGGTTTAAAATTAAAATGGGACTACATGCAGCTGGACCAGATGGGTCTTTATCATCTTTAGGCATTACAGCCACCACAGCTTTCTTCCAGGTTGCAGGTGCCTCCCCTCCTTTTAAAATACGGGTCTATATTAGAAAACCGAAGATGCATTCTTTCAAATGCATCTTGGTCGAACTTAAAAGGCTGAAAATGCAAAATATCGAAGCGGCTGTTAAGCAAATTCTTTCCCTAGAAAGAATTTGCTTGACCGCTTCGGTACTTTGCCGTTTTCGGTACTGTAGTGCGGTCTCGGAGTTGGTATATTTAAGTGGGGGAGGTGTGAGGCGAAGCCCCCCACTTAATGTAATGTTTGAAATTGATTTTTATTTATTTATTTTTTTTGTTGTATCAGCGATTTTTTCCCTTGGAAAAAATTCGCTGTTCTGACACTACAACATTGTAAGCTTTCACTTACATAGGGTCAAAGAATCACCATTCGCTTTTTTAAGCGTTCGGTGATTTAATATAGACCCTAAAATACTATTAAACAAAATCTTCCACATCTTGTAATAACTTTCTTCCCTTCTAGCTTCCAAGCTGCACACTGGAATGCCATCTATTCCTGGTGACTTTCCTGCATATTGGTTATATATCATCAATGTTATCTCATCTCTCCCTATCTTAACTGTTAGTTCTTATGCCCTATCTACCTCTAACCTTGGCATATTTAACTCTTCCAGAAATATTTTCATTTGTGCTTTTTCTTGACTTCCCCACTTCTCTGCTTTATACAAATGTTCATTAAGCTTCAGAAATATCTCTAATACCACTACAAGACGTCTGTTTATTTTTCTCGTTATAGTTCCCTAAATTTGCAATAACCCTTTCTAATTTCTGTTGCCTAAGTCAGTGTGCCAAAGGTTTTTGTGCACTGGAATTATTAACAAAAAAAGTTGCTAACTGCAATCTGTCTGTACTCATGCTTATTATCCAGGTAGTACCTTATTTTCTCTTTAGCACTCTGCAATTGCACTTTTTTTTGTTCTGTGATATTCCCCTTATTTTGAAATATTTTAACCTTTGTCATTCTCTCTAAATAATCCTTACCATTTCTTAATCTCTTTTTCTTGCATTTCTACCCTATCTTTTAACTTCACTTTCATTTTATCTCATTCACTAGCTATAACTTCTGGAATACTTTCTATTTTACTTAACGTCCAGATAATTTCCACTACTCATTTCTTAAATTCTTCTCTTTTACTTCATTATTGTGCATTTTTATCTTACTAATTATTGGTGCATGATCTGAAATCGCTATTGGATGAGTATCAAAGTTCTCAATTAATTGGACATGTTCCTGTGAAATATAATTTGTCAAGTATAGCCAAGTTATTGTACCTTGGGGAATAATACGTGAATTCTCTCAGAATTCCTCCTACTGAATTCATGTCTTTCATACCAAATATTTACATACACTTCTTCTGAAATCTACCCTGTTTTATTATATTTTCCCTTCTAGGCTCCCAGATACATCCTCATTGCTGCAAATCAAATTCCAATCCCCAGCTATAAGTAATACTCTTTACTGAGCATGGATTATTTCTCCCAAATTTTATTTTAAGTTTTAAAATACCAGTTTTAGGTGGAATATAAATACACTTCAGCATAATCTAGAAAAATGTAGTCCTCTGTTGCAGCTTGAAAGACAAGCTGCAACATTTATTGCTAAAGGAAAATGTTTCATTTTATTCAGTGTTCTTATATTCACCTGCTTCCATGTAAAATCTGTTATTAGATCAAACCAAAGGTCTTAGTCCAAACACTCACCTATGCAAAAGTAAAAGAAAACATATCAGTTCTACATATATTATGATCTGTGCATTTTTGCACCCCATCCCTCACCTCAACAACACAAGATTACAGTCTATTAACTTAAACATGCTTTTATTTAGCTTTTCTTCTCTTTTTTTTTCCTAAGGCCGACATTTCCTAATACCAAAAAAGAAGAAGAAAGAAAGAGAAGAAGAATAAAAAAATGCATTTGTTTTATTTAAAAACTTTATTAAATACAAGAACAACTAAAAATGCATTGCTATAAAATATGTAATTTATATTGTGAAGTTTCATAGAAATTTCAAAGAAATTGTCTTACTTACAGTTACACCTCACAAAACTTCCAAACAAACAACTGAAAATAGCCATAAAAGGCAAAGTAATACAAAAATAAACAGCTAAAAACACGAAATGACTTTATTACATAAAAATCCAACTGATAAGCACCTACCTTTGCATAAATCCTGTATAAATAGTACTCTAACATGTTAACACTTCATCAAGTGTTCCAATTGTTTGTTTGTGTCTTTCGGCTTTTCCCGGTTAGGGGTCACCACAGCGGAACTCCGGTCCGCTAATGATTGGTAGTTGATTTTTACGTGCCGAGTTACCAGCCCTGACGTACAACCTTCAACGAAGGTACGCTCATTCACGCATGTCTCCACGCAGAAGACGCTCTAGCTAAGAATCGAACCGGACAGCATCTTACTATGAGGCAGAAACGCTACCGCACCACCACCGCGGGTCTTCATCAAGTGTTCCAATAAAAACAATTAAGTTAAATTAACTGAATAGTACTGGTTGATAAACCAGACTCAAACATAAATATACAAAACCTACATATATAAAACAGTGTAAAGTTAGCAACATTTCTTTAAACTAATCTGTTTAATTTTTTTTTCAAATTACACACTTATAAATACATCTAACTAAAAAAACTACTACAAAATTTTTCACAACATAAAATAGACCTAACTCAAAAATTAAAAATAGTACGAGTCATCTCATAAAAAAAACTATAGTAATAACAACGGTGTAAATAATCGTTTACAATTTAGCAGGTCTAAGTCTGAGGACAGGTTGTAAGGAAACAAATTTGTTTTAATACTGATTCAGTTTTGAAAGATGTGTGTTTTTAATGTTCTTGTCTTATGTTTTGTTTTTTTAATTTATGAGTTAGGTGGATTTTATTTTCTGAAAAATTTTGTAATATTTTTTTAGTTAGATGTATTTATAAGTGTGTAATTTGAAAAAAAATATTTAAACAGATTAATTTAAAGAAAAGTTGCTAACTTCATACTGTTTTGTATATGTAGGTTTTGTATATTTATGTGTTGAGTCTGGTTTATCAACCAGTACTATTCAATTAATTTAACTTAATTGCTTTTATTGGAGCACTTGATGAAGTGTTAACACGTTGGAGTACTATTTAAACTGGATTTATGCAAAGCTTTGTTAGTTCTGAGGAAGTCCAGAGTTGGACGAAAGTGCTCAACTTTTCCTCTGTGTTACTTTAATAACGTTGTGTTCCTAGTGAGTTTTTGCCTGCTTTGCTGACACTTTTTGGATTATTAGACTTTTTTGGTGTTGTTTGGGTTGCATACCTTCATGGTAACAAGTGAATTTAATTGAAGGTCTTGATACATACCCAATGACTACTTCGGATCACATGCCAAAATAATAACTAAAATAAAAACACAGGGTAATGAATTAAAAATGAGACACTGGAACTTTACCATGTATCTGTTGAAAAGAGAAGCATTTAAGGAATGGGTAGTAGAAATTATTTAAGAGCTATTACAGGAGGCAGAAATTTATTCTGGAAATATAGCTAGGGAGTGGGATAAAATTAAAGTGGAGTTTAAGAATAGGGTGTAAATAAAACAAAGGGAGATATGGTTAAGAAGTAACAAAAAATATTTAGAGAGACTGACAAATGTTAAAATATTGCAGAATAAGGGGAATCTCACAGAACAAGAAGAGGAGAGAATGTTGAACATAAGTGATAATATGGAAGAGTTTAGAAAGACTGCTGTTAAGCAACTGTTTTTCAATAATAATTCTAGTACACAAAAACTTTTCATAGATTCATAGATGTTTACTAGGCTAACAACCACAGGGTCCTTTTTAAGCCTAGCCATGCATCCCAAATTTCTGACTAGTTCTGATACCCCTGATAAGTGTAAGCATGGGCCTGGGAGATGAACTATTTACAGGTTACCTGTTTGCATCAGAGACACAGGTGCCAAACCAAGGATGAATTTCCGGTTTTCCATCCAATTGTCCAAGTTGCACTTGAATTGGATTAAGGAGGAACTCTGCTTCACATGGATGGGGAGCCTATTCCATAGACGGGGTAGTCTCTGGGATACATACCTATCTTTCCAGCAGACCCCATTTATATCACAGGCAAGGTTTAAGTCTTCAGAATGGGTAAATCTGGTACTGTTTGTTTTGTGGATATGCTAGAGGTCCATCAGAGTGGGGTCTGGCAATGCCCTGTATGCCAGACATAGATCTCCCCTCAAAAACATGTAGGAGACAGAATACAGCGATAGGGCCTTGAGGCAGTCTACATAGGACATATTACTTATGCCCTGTATTCATTTAGTGAAGAACCTCTGTGGACGTTACAGTTGTTGGATATGCCCGGTTAGGTACATACCAAAGGGATCATTGTACTCAATGCTAGGTCTGATGAATGCCAAATACAGTGGAACAATGACTTCCTTGGACTTAGATGCCATACCTTTGTTTATAAGCTGCTCAACACAGAATGATTTCCTTACAACTGTAGACACATGATGATCAAAGGCTAGATTACTATCTATGTGTGTGTCCCTAAGTCAGTGACTACTGGGTCAACTCTGAGGGGTGTGTTGTCAATATGATAGTTACCAGGGATGGATGACTTCCCAAAGGATACTATTATGCATTTCTTGGCATTTAGTTTTAGCCCATGACTGTGACACCAGTTGTTTGTCTGTGTCAGCCCCTCCTGGAGAACATTTGTGCCAATGTGAGATTCAATGACCGTTTCTAATTTGCAATCATCTGCAAATTTAGTTAGCCAGAGACCACTGACATTGGCCTTGACTTCTGATAAGTAAATGACAAAAAGGAGCGGTCCAAGGACTGAATCCCTGAGAGAATCCACTTGTGACTGGCCTCTTTGTAGAGGTGGACTCCCCAATTCTAACTTCCTGGGTCCTGTCTGTGAGCCAGTTGTTTATCCACTGGGTGACATATGGGTTTGTACCTAACCTCTTGAGTTTATCAACAATGCCCAAGTGGGGCATCGTGTCAAACGCCTTGGCCAGGTAGGCAGTGTGAACGATTATGCCCTCATACATTGCTTTGGTCATCTTCTCAAAGAAGTCCACCAGGTTGAGCAGGCATGATCTTTCATGATCATGATCAACAAACTATTAGTTTAAGGGTGTGCACACTTATGCAACCAGCTTATTGTACGTTTTTTTATTTTTTATATTTTTCCCCTAACAGATTTGTTTTTCAATTGAATTATACAGGTTAAAGGTCACATTAAAGGTGGGAAAAGTTTTGTAATGATTTATTATGGTCTCATTTTTTATATCACAAAAACCTGGCATTTTAACAGGGGTGTGTAAACTTTTTATAGCTACTGCATATGCCAAGGTTAGAGGTAGACGAGGCGCAATTACTAACAGGATTGGAGGAGATGAGTTATTTTTATCTCATCTACATAAGTCCCCAGGAATAGATTTTATTCCTGTGGAAGTTTGGAAGCTAGGAGGGAAAAAAACTGATAAAGATCTGGAAAGTTTTAACAGTATTTTAAGGGGAGGAGAAGTGCCAATATCCTGGAAAAAAGAGGTGGTGGCTTTAATAAATAAAGAGGGTAAAGATCCATCAGTTCCAGCTTCATACAGGCCCATTTCAATACACCATGATTACAAAGTGTTTATGTCTATAATGACTAAGAGAATAGCAAAAGTGATACCAAAATTGATAGACATGGAACAATCTGGTTTTGTGCAGGGAAGGCAAACATTTGACAATATTAACAGAAAACTGATAATCCAGAGGTAAGCAGAATGTAAGAAAATATCACTGTTATTGGTGGGTCGTGATGGAGACAAAGCATTTGACAGAGTAGACTGGGACTTCATGAGCACGGCAACAGAAGTATGTGCTTTCCCTGATACAGTTATGAGGTTGTTTAGGAGTATATATGAGGGATCAGAGGAGAAGATTAAAGTGGGTGCGGTCCACTCTGATAACTTCTGCTTGAGTAGAGGAACCAGGCAGGGTTGTCCGCTTTCCCCTTTGTTGTTTGAATTATATTTAGAACCATTGGCAAAAAAATAAGGGACTCAGAAATTTAAGGATATAATTGGTATGGTAGTCAGGAAAAGCTGGCTCTATTTGCAGATGATATTACTTTATACATGACAAAACCAGAAAGGGACATTACAGTGTGTGGAACATTTTAAAACAGTTTCAAATCTTCTTGGGATACAAATTTAATGAAGCTAAAACAAAGGCAATAGCAGTAAATTATGTACCCACACAAGAATTTGGTTCAACAATATCCATATTTATGGGGACATAATAAAATGAAGTATTTAGGTCTATGGATTAGAAATTTGTTGTGGCAGCTAAGGATATGTGGGAAGAGACTAAACAGAAGATAATGCAAAAATGGAGAAAGTGGAAGCTTTGTTATGTAGATATGGATACTAATATACAAGCAATTCAAATGTTTTTAGTCTCTTTAGTCTCATACACAGGTCAGGCATACTTCTATTAACCAGAGGAGAAACTGTGGATATCAATTAAAAAAGAGTCAAATGATTTTATTTGGGAGGGAAAGACAGCAAGGGTCAAGTGGGATAAGCTGATTCTTCCAATAGAACAAGGCAGACTAGGATTACCCAATCTGAAGGGGTATTTTAGAGCAACACAGTTAAGGCTCTTATACATAGAAGTGGAAAGGATTGATTATCAAGAAATAAGGAGAGCTTGAGATTTTGGATGCAGACTCTTAAGGAGAAAGTACAGTTTTGTACCTACCATAAATGTAGATGTCCGATAGGTATGCATCAGCCGAGACCGAGACACTCGCGGTAGGCCTGACTGTGGTTTCAGCCGAAACTGCGGTCCACGTGTGTCGGTCCTTGTCCTTCCGTTTTTTAACTAAAAGCGAAGTCGGAGTCTCCGACGGCATCTTATAAGCAAAACTAGCCACAAATAATTCCTCTGCAAACTCCGACCGACGTCTAAGAGTTCGTCGGTTGAAGGAAGCACAGGCTGAACAGGCCGAGACGTCATGGTCTGGGCCTAGGCAGGGGAGGCAGTAAGAGTGGAAATCCTTATGAGGTATTTGTTTCCCACAAGTTAAACAATTATTAACTTTATCTGACATCGGCTGAGGCAAGAAAGAGTCCCCAACGGGGTACTTAGCTTTTCAAGTCTTGGTAGCTGAATTACAGGAGCTGGCCGACCGGCACTTGCGAACTGCTTCTGCTTCGGGCACCACGCGGCAAGAAAGACGGAGGAAGATGGCGTCGGCTGATGCTTTTATACCCCAGACGCTCTGACGTCGGGGAAAGTACGACATCAGCCCAAGCCAGACCCAGACTTTGGAATCCGGCCGACCGAAGGGCTGCCTGAGGCAGGACAAGCCATATGTGATGACTGCAGATGCATCCTTGAAGGACATCAACAAAAATCATACAGAGTATTATATTCATAAAATACCAGGGAGTATTCTAAGAACTAAACCGGCATGAGAATGGAGAAAAGACATTCTGCCAATAGGGATGACTGTGATTAGGGATACAGATAATAGGCAAGAGGGGGCTTGAATTTATTGGACAAAACTGACAAAGGAACCAAGGTATTGGGAGCAAATAACGAGAAAGGGAAAGGTAATAGAATGGGAGGAGGCCAAGGATTTATTTGGACTTCAGGTTAGAGATTGCCTTCCCCATCAAGGATTGATGTCAGAGTATAGACAAAGAGAAATAAATCAGGGGTCCTAAATGAAAGACCAGCACTGGTACAGAATTTTAATAGAATCTAGAACAGAACCTGTCATTAAAAAGGAATAATTAGTAGAGCATATAAAATATTGCATGATAATTATAAGAATCAATGAGAGGAGCTTAGAAAGGATTGGGAAGACAGACTGGATAAGCAATTCACAAAGAGACAATGGGGGAATACAAGGCTATATGCAACAAAGTCTAGAAGATTTAGGATCTTTGCCTGGAAGGGTTTACATTGATATTTTTATACCCCGAGTAGACTCCAAAGAATTTTTCCTCAGATGGCTAGCAAATGGTGGAGATGTGACAGGCAAGAAAAAGGTGGCTGGGAACATATTTTTGGGAGTGCAATGAACTGGCCGACTTTAGGGATTCCCTGCAGACTGTTCTGTTGGAGATGCTGGGTGAGTGGGTTGGATTAACTGGGGAGATTATTTTTTTCAGCAATGATACAGAATTGGCATTGCCTAGACAATTTACTATTAAAATTTCAAGATTGAGATGTCCACAGGTGGAAAATTCGAAATACAGATGTTTGAATTTTCACCTGGCTGAACATCTCAATGTCCGGAAGTTTATATTAGCGAATGCACTGTGCTTGCCCCCCTGCAAAAAGTGATGTTAGGTACAGGAATTTAATTTACGTTAGCTCCTATACGGACATCACGTGATGTTTTCGAAAACAATGTCGAATCTGCTGAATTCAATCAGCGGATTCAATATTTTAACTTGTTCTATTTTTTGGCTTCCGAGGTTTACTTTGGAAATGTCTGTCGAAAATTATTTTGACATTCGACATATTGATAGTAAACCTGCGTAGACATAGTAAAGCATTGCTGAGTCTAATTATTATGGCTGCCAAAAAAGCAATTACTAGAAAACGGAAATCAAACTCTCTAGACCAACTTTACTACAAGTAGTGAATATAGTAATAGAGATAAAAGAAGTGGAATTGGGATCTTTAGAAAAGATATGGAGCAAACTACATACACAATATGGGAACTGTGGGAACAACATATGCAGGGAAGTAACAAGGTTTAAGAGGCAGGATTTGAATGAACCATATACTGCTTAACGGACAATGACTGGATAGATTATAAGTGATGTATAATGTTTGCAATTACAGTTGTTTCAATGGTGTCTGTGATATATAATGTTTGCAACTAAAGTGGTATCCATGTTGTTTGTTTTTCATTTATATAAATTTAAATTTGTCTATGTCATAAACGATAATTTAATAAAGATGTTTATTATAAAAGAAAGAAAAGCTTCTTCCATTTTTCTAGCCTTTTGAGATGATGTACTCCTTTGTGTTTCATTTATTTTAATCAGCTCTGAGCCAATTTGACTTATTTTTTTACCTCTAAATTACTGGAAGCCATGTCCTGTACCAGATCTGGAGCTTGAACTGCTTTTTGCTAAACAGCTGCAGGATTCTTACCACTCAGTGTTTTCTCTTCAACCTTTCTAGTTGATTTTCTTTCAGGCTCTCTTGGTTTCTTCTTTGTAGGCATCCAGGCAGTGTACTTACTAGCCAGTAACTGAATTTTACATACTGAAGTTAAGCTGTTGATAAGTGTGCATCCATCTTGGAAATCCAACTTGAATGAATACTTTTGAGCTATGTATTTAAAGCTCATAGACATAACACAAGCACAAGGTTATAAATCAGAGCAGAAAGGGATAATGATAAAATGAGTGTGGAGTCAAGAAGTTATGAGACAGTAGGACTTTGGATGCAGATTCTTGAGGAACATAATAACAATCATACAGTATGACAATAAATCTATAAAGCAACAAAAAGTTTTTTAAGAAGTAAGCCAACATATGGATGAAGAAAAGAAGACTTTACCAATAGGAAATCGAGTTGGACGAGGCCAAGCAGAAGTTTGGACTGCAGGTTAGACACTGCCTTCCCAACCAGGGCCTGCTAATAGAGTATAGGCAAAGAAAAAAGGAATGAGGAATGCTAAGTGAAAGCCCAGTTCTGCTGGAGTTTTTAATTGAACCTAGAACAGGAGTTGCTGTTAAAAAAAGATAATCAGTAGAACATATAAAATATTTGCACGATAACTTTATGAATCAATCAGAAGAGGTTAGAAAATATTGGGAAAAGAGAATGGAAAGGCAATATACAAAATAACAACGGGAGGACATTTGTATGGCTTCGCAGCATGCAACAAAGTCGAGAAGGTTTAGGATGTTGGTTAAGGAGCATTTACAAGGTTATTTTATACCCCAAGCAGACTTAAGAGAACTTTTTTCTCTGGTAGACAGCAAATGTTGGAGGACAGAAAAGAGAGAGGTAACTGGGAACATTCTTTTGGAAATGCAATGAGTTGGTGGATTTAAAAAAAAATCTCTACAGAGTACTTTGTCAGAAATATTGAGGGAGCAAATGGTTGTAACTAAGGAATGAATCTTTGTTTTAAAGGACTGAGTCTTTTAGGATTAGAATTGCCCTGAGAATGTAAGGCCTTATTACAGTTAATACTATTGGCTGCCAAAAACGTATACTAGAAAATGAAAGTCAAAATCTAAACCAAATGAAGTATTGAATATTGTAAAGGAAACAGAAAAAACGGAGGTGAGATCTTCAGAATAATGTCCTGGAAGAGGAGGAGAAGTGAGATTTAGCAGAAGACAGGAACTGAGTAATTTATGTAATACTGGAGTGAATCATAATTTGAAAAGTAGAAACAACGTTGATGTCGATAACACAAGGCGATGTCCTGGACAACCAGAAAAGTTTATTGCTCACACCATAGACAATGAAACTAGTAATAAAAACAATAAAAATTCCACAAAATACTGAGCGCTTTCACCCGCTCGATTACCTGCGGGTTTCATCAGAGTACATTAAACAAATCTCTGCACCAGTTTATATACTAACCAGATAACTAGTTAATTAATTGTTAATTGAATAATTAATGTGTAAATTGCACATTTAAACCATAAAGTAAAATAAGAGTGTTCTTGCTATTTACTTGTTAAAGAACTTAAAGTACACGACACTAAGGAATGTAAAAGAAACTCTTCGGTTTGGTTTTACCATGTTAATTGTTATAAAATTAATAGTATTAATAATAAAACATAATGGATAACAATATTGATAATCAAAATAGTGTAACACATACTACAAAAATTATTAGTAGAGTGTGTATAAAATTTCTTTATAGAATTTAACTTGGGGGCTATTATACTGATAAGATTTAAAAGTTAAGAATTAAGAAAGTATTATAAAACTATTATTAATAGATCTTGTGAACTTCAGTGAGGGCATGTAACTACTCTGTGTATGTATATGTCTATGTCTTTATTTCTATGTGCATACAAGACTTAATAATTGTTGCGTTATAAATATATTTATTAAAACCATTGTAAATCAGTAATAAAATAAAATAAATATTTGTATAATAATCCTTAACTTGTGTACATTTATTTAATATTTAATATTATTGTGTAATAAATATAAATAACCATAAATAAATTCACAATTATAAATATATAAATATAAATGTAAATATAACTATAAATATAAGTATAAATATAAATATAATTAAAACCATACATTTGTGAATATATAATTATGTGTAAAAATGTATAAAAAATGTATAAAATATATATATATATATATATATATATATATATATATATATATATATGTGTGTGTAAAAGTGTACAGGAACTACGTGTTAATTTTTGTGTTAATCAACTTTAAATTTGAAATATTAAAATTTATAAAATACATACAAAAGTGATCCCTAGACACTAATTATGAAAATGTGATAAAACTCTAATTAGACACATATAGATTTTTGTTTTAAAATACTTGCAATACTAATGTGCCCATTCAAGCCTGGTGCTGTGCCAGCATTGCAAGGAAGTTGCCACAAACATTCTTTTGTTAAAAGCAAATTGTCCAGATCCCCTTCTTTTTCCCCGGGGTTGTAAATTCTATCTATAATAAAGAAGATGAATCTTTTAAAGTTAATACATGTAGTGCTATGCATGTAAAGAGCATTGGTTTCTTTTTTATTTTTCATATCTCTTACATGCTCCATGATTCTCTCTTTTAATTTTCTCTTAGTCTTTCCTACGTAATATGCTGGACATGAGGTGCAACTAGCCATATAAATAACCCATTTTGTGTTGCAGTTACATAAACCTGGGCATTGAACTGTTTTGCCATAGTTGTACACTGTACAATAAGGTCCGTCATTGATGTACTTACAGCTTTTGCAAAATCCACATTTTTTCATTCTTGATGTTGTGTCACCTTGTACCCTGCTTTCAAACATCTCTTTCATGTTCATACCCCTACTGTATGTAACTCTCGGGTGTAAACCTAGTGTGTCTTTAAGTTCCCTACTATTGTTTATTACACAGTTCCAAGTGTCATTTAAAATTGTTATTATTGCTTTGGAGTTGGCATTGTATGGTATAATGAATGAATCCTTTTTGTTTGTTAAATCCTGTTCCTTAGACCTTATGTTTTCTCCACTAATAATTATAGGTTTGTATTTTGTCTCCCTATCCCTTGAAACTTCCTTGTACAGGGAATCTAAGAGGTTTGATGGATAACCTCTTTCAGCAAACATGTCCTGCAAGTGTTTACTCTCATACAAAAAATTCTGGTCATCACTGATGATACGTGAGAGTCTAACTAATTGGCCTTTCACCAAATTTCTCTTTTGGAAGTGGGGATGGTTGCTATCATAGTGTAAGTAACTGTTCGAATAAGTTTTTTTACGAAAAATATTCGATTCTATCTTACCATTTTTGTTATACATTCTTATGTCTAGGTAATCACATTGATCATAGTATGTTTGAAATGTAAACTTTAAGAAACTAGTACTATGATTTAGGAAATGTATAAATTGTTGTATTTCACCTTCTTCTCCCTTCCAGAAGACCAATATGTCATCCAAAAATCTTACATATAAAATAATTTTCTCCCAAAACTGCGATACAAAAACCTGTTCAATCTCCCAATATGCTAAAACTAAATTAGCATAAATGGGGGCACATCTGGCCCCCATTGCGACTCCTGTACATTGTTTGTAATGTTCTCCTTCCAAGATGACATAGTTATTATTTAATATCATTTCCATAAAGTCTACTAATAATTTGCGTTTAACAGTGTGGTATCCACTATATTTATCCAGAATTTTTTCAAAATACTCTAACCCTTCTTTGTGAGGTATAATGCTAAATAAATTAATAACATCTATTGTTAACATTAAAAACTTCTCTCCTTTATGATTGTGATTAAATTCTCTCAATTTTTCTAGGCAGTGCCATGAGTCTTTGATAATATGGGAGAAAGTTGTGATGATGTCCTTACAGTGTACATCTACAAACCTTGCTATTGTTTCAAGTTTAGAATTTTTAGCAGAAACAATTGGTCTAAGCGGGGGATTGTGAATACTCTTATGTACTTTGGGTATGCCGAATATAGTTGGAGTGATCGGATATTCAACAACTAAAAATTCATATTCCTGTTTGTTAATCATGCTCTCCATCAAGAATTCATATAGTAACCAGTCAATTTTTGTATAAGCTTTCTGTACCTCATACTTAGAAACTTTATTGTATCTATCTTCATTTTCTAACATAGTTATCATTTTACTAGTATATTCTATTTTTGGCATGATGACCACTCCACCTCCCTTGTCCGGCTTCATAATTCTGTATTTGTTATTAGAACATAATTCTGAAATACAAAACCTTTCAGTGTCAGTCAAATTGTCCTTTAGTACTTGTTTTTTCTTTAATTCCCTCCTTATTTGTGATTCACATAAGGATTCGTAAACCTGAATTATTGGGTTACTGGGAGGTATAAATGTACTGGATCTTTTGAGTGTAATGGCTCTAGTTTCCACTCTCATCTCATCATGTGTGTTTACCTTGACAAAAAACATTTTTAAATTGAGTAATCTCACATACAGTTTCAAATTGATGAGAATTTTACCAATATCACTTTTAAAATGTGGAACAAATGTGAAACCTCTTTTAAATAAAGAAATGTGACTTGTATTCAAATTCAGATCACTATAGTTATAAATGTTAAAACCACCACTGTTAATAACATTACATACATCTTGATTCGTTCTTTCAGAATCAAGAATGTGTGGTTTACTAACACTGAGAACTGCAAGATTCTCAACAGGTTCATTTTCAGATATGGCATCATAATAGTCTGTGCCTATTAGGTTAAAATTATTACCAATTCCATTTTCAGTTATGTTTGCCGTAGTGGTCTCACTATAAGCTAATGCCTTTATCTTATGAAGTACATTATTGTTCGTCGGACCATCTAATAATAATGAGAATTGGTCCTGAAGTGTGTTTTCCTTCCTTGATTCTGATATTGTGTTCTGCCCCCTTGAAACCTGTCTCTTATTCTTTCCGATCTCCTTAATTGAGGTTGCTCTAAAAAAACATCATTCTCTTTGTATACATCCCTTTGTACTACATTGCCACTAAAATGTCCATAATTATTTACATTTTTATTAACATTGGAAGTTGTTTGTTCATTAGTCTCTTCGTAGTTCCTGTCATCATGACTCGAAAATTTAGATTTGTCATGTTGCTGTACAGACATTTTAAAATCTTTAAAGTGTTGATATGCCCTCTTGTTAACATAGTCATTACTGTCTCTTATCAGTTTCTTGTTTTTATATTCTAACCCTCTCATGACAAAATTATCCATCTCCTTTATAATGTTGTCCATCCTGTACTTGTTATGTTCAAATAACAAGTCTTTTTTAATGTTATTATCCAATTCAATAAGCTTTTCATTCAGTACTGACAATCTGTGGTTGTTGTTCTTAATAATCAATTTCAATAGTTCTAGCCCTGTTTTGTCATAAAGGGCTAATAGTTCATCAAATACCACACTGTTGTGACTAAAACCAAAAGGTAATTTAAAAATTCGCAAACCTTTTGGGACTTGTTCCAGCTCCAGGGATCTCTCCAAAAAGGCGTTATCCATCTGAATAGTTTTGAACTGTTTTAGCGTTTTGTCAAAATCTGCGATTTGTTCATTCAAGGAACCCATGTCCTGCATACTTCCCCTCGGTATGCTTTTAAAAGATGGTGCTTGTAAAATCACGTTGATGTTTTCCCATTCTGACTCTGTGTATTAGATGTTCTCCCGTCTGTGGTTATCAATTAAAAAAGAGTCGAATGATTTTATTTGGGAGGGAAAGACAGCAAGGGTCAAGTGGGATAAGCTGATTCTTCCAATAGAACAAGGCAGACTAGGATTACCCAATCTGAAGGGGTATTTTAGAGCAACACAGTTAAGGCTCTTATACATAGAAGTGGAAAGGATTGATTATCAAGAAATAAGGAGAGCTTGAGATTTTGGATGCAGACTCTTAAGGAGAAAGTACAGTTTTGTACCTACCATAAATGTAGATGTCCGATAGGTATGCATCAACCGAGACCGAGACACTCGCGGTAGGCCTGACTGTGGTTTCAGCCGAAACTGCGGTCCATGTGTGTCGGTCCTTGTCCTTCCGTTTTTTAACTAAAAGCGAAGTCGGAGTCTCCGACGGCATCTTATAAGCAAAACTAGCCCCAAATAATTCCTCTGCAAACTCCGACCGACGTCTAAGAGTTCGTCGGTTGAAGGAAGCACAGGTTGAACAGGCCGAGACGTCATGGTCTGGGCCTAGGCAGGGGAGGCAGTAAGAGTGGAAATCCTTATGAGGTATTTGTTTCCCACAAGTTAAACAATTATTAACTTTATCTGACATCGGCTGAGGCAAGAAAGAGTCCCCAACGGGGTACTTAGCTTTTTCGAAGTCTTCGGTAGCTGAATCACAGGAGCTGGCCGACCGGCACTTGCGAACTGCTTCTGCTTCGGGCACCACGCGGCAAGAAAGACGGAGGAAGATGGCGTCGGCTGATGCTTTTATACCCCAGACGCTCTGACGTCGGGGAAAGTACGACATCAGCCCAAGCCAGACCCAGACTTTGGAATCCGGCCGACCGAAGGGCTGCCTGAGGCAGGACAAGCCATATGTGATGACTGCAGATGCATCCTTGAAGGACATCAACAAAAATCATACAGAGTATTATATTCATAAAATACCAGGGAGTATTCTAAGAACTAAACCGGCATGAGAATAGAGAAAAGACATTCTGCCAATAGGGATGACTGTGATTAGGGATACAAATAATAGGCAAGAGGGGGCTTGAATTTATTGGACAAAACTGACAAAGGAACCAAGGTATTGGGAGCAAATAACGAGAAAGGGAAAGGTAATAGAATGGGAGGAGGCCAAGGATTTATTTGGACTTCAGGTTAGAGATTGCCTTCCCCATCAAGGATTGATGTCAGAGTATAGACAAAGAGAAATAAATCAGGGGTCCTAAATGAAAGACCAGCACTGGTACAGAATTTTAATAGAATCTAGAACAGAACTTGTCATTAAAAAGGAATAATTAGTAGAGCATATAAAATATTGCATGATAATTATAAGAATCAATGAGAGGAGCTTAGAAAGGATTGGGAAGACAGACTGGATAAGCAATTCACAAAGAGACAATGGGGGAATACAAGGCTATATGCAACAAAGTCTAGAAGATTTAGGATCTTTGCCTGGAAGGGTTTACATTGATATTTTTATACCCCGAGTAGACTCCAAAGAATTTTTCCTCAGATGGCTAGCAAATGGTGGAGATGTGACAGGCAAGAAAAAGGTGGCTGGGAACATATTTTTGGGAGTGCAATGAACTGGCCGACTTTAGAGATTCCCTGCAGACTGTTCTGTTGGAGATGCTGGGTGAGTGGGTTGGATTAACTGGGGAGATTATTTTTTTCAGCAATGATACAGAATTGGCATTGCCTAGACAATTTACTATTAAAATTTCAAGATTGAGATGTCCACAGGTGGAAAATTCAAATACAGATGTTTGAATTTTCACCTGGCTGAACATCTCAATGTCCGGAAGTTTATATTAGCGAATGCACTGTGCTTGCCCCCCTGCAAAAAGTGATGTTAGGTACAGGAATTTAATTTACGTTAGCTCCTATACGGACATCACGTGATGTTTTCGAAAACAATGTCGAATCTGCTGAATTCAATCAGCGGATTCAATATTTTAACTTGTTCTATTTTTGGCTTCCGAGGTTTACTTTGGAAATGTCTGTCGAAAATTATTTTGACATTCGACATATTGATAGTAAACCTCGTGAGACATAGTAAAGCATTGCTGAGTCTAATTATTATGGCTGCCAAAAAAGCAATTACTAGAAAACGGAAATCAAACTCTCTAGACCAACTTTACTACAAGTAGTGAATATAGTAATAGAGATAAAAGAAGTGGAATTGGGATCTTTAGAAAAGATATGGAGCAAACTACATACACAATATGGGAACTGTGGGAACAACATATGCAGGGAAGTAACAAGGTTTAAGAGGCAGGATTTGAATGAACCATATACTGCTTAACGGACAATGACTGGATAGATTATAAGTGATGTATAATGTTTGCAATTACAGTTGTTTCAATGGTGTCTGTGATATATAATGTTTGCAACTAAAGTGGTATCCATGTTGTTTGTTTTTCATTTATATAAATTTAAATTTGTCTATGTCATAAACGATAATTTAATAAAGATGTTTATTATAAAAGAAAGAAAAGCTTCTTCCATTTTTCTAGCCTTTTGAGATGATGTACTCCTTTGTGTTTCATTTATTTTAATCAGCTCTGAGCCAATTTGACTTATTTTTTTACCTCTAAATTACTGGAAGCCATGTCCTGTACCAGATCTGGAGCTTGAACTGCTTATGCTAAACAGCTGCAGGATTCTTACCACTCAGTGTTTTCTCTTCAACCTTTCTAGTTGATTTTCTTTCAGGCTCTCTTGGTTTCTTCTTTGTAGGCATCCAGGCAGTGTACTTACTAGCCAGTAACTGAATTTTACATACTGAAGTTAAGCTGTTGATAAGTGTGCATCCATCTTGGAAATCCAACTTGAATGAATACTTTTGAGCTATGTATTTAAAGCTCATAGACATAACACAAGCACAAGGTTATAAATCAGAGCAGAAAGGGATAATGATAAAATGAGTGTGGAGTCAAGAAGTTATGAGACAGTAGGACTTTGGATGCAGATTCTTGAGGAACATAATAACAATCATACAGTATGACAATAAATCTATAAAGCAACAAAAAGTTTTTTAAGAAGTAAGCCAACATATGGATGAAGAAAAGAAGACTTTACCAATAGGAAATCGAGTTGGACGAGGCCAAGCAGAAGTTTGGACTGCAGGTTAGACACTGCCTTCCCAACTAGGGCCTGCTAATAGAGTATAGGCAAAGAAAAAAGGAATGAGGAATGCTAAGTGAAAGCCCAGTTCTGCTGGAGTTTTTAATTGAACCTAGAACAGGAGTTGCTGTTAAAAAAAGATAATCAGTAGAACATATAAAATATTTGCACGATAACTTTATGAATCAATCAGAAGAGGTTAGAAAATATTGGGAAAAGAGAATGGAAAGGCAATATACAAAATAACAACGGGAGGACATTTGTATGGCTTCGCAGCATGCAACAAAGTCGAGAAGGTTTAGGATGTTGGTTAAGGAGCATTTACAAGGTTATTTTATACCCCAAGCAGACTTAAGAGAACTTTTTTCTCTGGTAGACAGCAAATGTTGGAGGACAGAAAAGAGAGAGGTAACTGGGAACATTCTTTTGGAAATGCAATGAGTTGGTGGATTTAAAAAAAATCTCTACAGAGTACTTTGTCAGAAATATTGAGGGAGCAAATGGTTGTAACTAAGGAATGAATCTTTGTTTTAAAGGACTGAGTCTTTTAGGATTAGAATTGCCCTGAGAATGTAAGGCCTTATTACAGTTAATACTATTGGCTGCCAAAAACGTATACTAGAAAATGAAAGTCAAAATCTAAACCAAATGAAGTATTGAATATTGTAAAGGAAACAGAAAAAACGGAGGTGAGATCTTCAGAATAATGTCCTGGAAGAGGAGGAGAAGTGAGATTTAGCAGAAGACAGGAACTGAGCAATTTATGTAATACTGGAGTGAATCATAATTGTTAAAAGAAAATACATAGGTATAATGCAAGAAAATGAAAAATTATTGTTTTCTTTTCTATTACTGCATGTGTATCTAGGTTTACAACATAAGAATTTTAAAAAGACTTAAAAAGACTGCTGACTGAATAGGTAATTTCAATAAAAAGTCAAATAATCTACTCTGGGGTAACGTAACCCTGGAATTGGTCACAAAAGGTAAAATATTCTGGGGGGGGGGTAGAGCACTGCTGAGCACACAGAAATAAAGGAGGTATGGGGGATCTTTAGACTGACACATGAAAAGCTTTTGGTGAGTTATCCTTTCAGTCCATCAGTCTTGACTGAAGAGGTTTCATTGGGAAAGTATTCATCAAATGAATGATACAGGTAGAAAACTTTTCTAATGTCTAATCCAGCATGGAGGACAGGAATCTGAGCAGAAAAAAAATTAAGAAATGAGGGACCAAAGTCCTGGTATAACAGAAAAAAACACCTTCTTGCCCATCCTGTCCAACATCTTAATCCCCTTATCAGGTGATAAGCTGGAAAACTAAAGTGGTTTCTAGGACAGACGACTTAAATAGGATTATAAAGACAACACAGGTGTCAACCTGAGGATGCTTAGACACAGAATCTCACTTCCCTCAGTTAAAAGTATGTAGACTGCATCTGCCTTCTTGGGAGCAAATAGAGTGGTATTCGGATGCTTCCTAGATATAAAAATGGAATCCATAAGCACATGCTCAATAATTGGGATGTTTCAAATTTCCTCCTCTTTACTCCCTAGAAAGGTGTCTAAGGGAAAGGTCACAGAGCAGTCTAGACAATACTTCATTCTTAGAGTTTCCCCAAAGGACGGGGTCATCTATTTCAGAAACAATAGTCTTTGGTATTATGAGTTCCACTCCTTGGATGCAAACAGAATGAGAAATAGCCTCCCTGTAGATCAATATGTGTGCATATACCTTTAAGAAGCTATCCAAGGACTTGCACAAGTAGATAAATACTAAGCACGTGCAAGCTAGACTGCCATTTTGTAGTTAGCTGTTGAGATGTAAGCATGTACGTAAGTAAGCGCTGTCTGTTAACTAGTTTGTTCATGTTTAATGATGCTGCTATCCATCCTAATGTGTCTGTATGTACTAAAGTATCTGAATGAAACCCCAAGCCTTCCTGTCATATGTGTTGAGACAAACGAGTGACATGGTGTCAGAAGCGGCACGCCTAAAAGGACATGGTGTTAAAAGAAGCATACTAAAGCGGCATGAGGTCAGAAATGGCTTGGCTAAAATGACTTAAGGCACTTGTTTAGATAATGGTGGAATATACAGCAGTGCATCATCCCAAAAATGTGCAAACTTCGCAAAACAGGTCAGAAACAAATTTCAGGTATTAAAACTTGCTCAGCACTATTTCTTTTCGCATAATATGAAATGAAGCATACAGTACCTTCTAAATAAATTTTGCATAAACAGATATGTATGATACTGATACAAATATTCAAATTACTATGAAAAATGTTTGAAATAAAGTCTGAATTGCACAAAACGCATAAAATAAGGGGAAACAACCGCATTCTCGCAAAGCATGTATTTTTCATATTGTGCAAAGATATTCAAGTTATCAGAAGTGTATAAGGTGTTTGCATGCTTGTGCAGTGTTACAGTAAAGCTATTTTGGAAAGTACAGCCACTACAAGGCATATTTCCCAGAATACAGCCATTACATACAATATTTCGCAAAGTACAGTATTTCAAAGAGTTTATTGAGCATTTGAATGTTGTTACAAGCTCACAGAACTGTTTGTTCATACATAATTGCAAAGGCCATATTTTCAGTGTGTTTGTGCAGACTATGTGGACATGGTAGACGGGTTTTGAAAATCCAGTGCACTTGTGTTTTACAGTAATACTGCTGAGAATTGGAGTGTTTGAGCAAGAGTACGACATTTTCATACAGGCTGCATTTTCTGATAAAGGTAAACGTACAAAGGCATTCATTCATTCTGCTTAATTTAGCTGGGTCAGAAGCTATACAGAGGGAATGTTCATTTGTATATGCACCTGCTATCTATACCGGAGAGGGTGAAAACCATCATACTGTAGTAACAGCTGAGTCAAGGGAGGACCCAGAGTGCTTAAAACGTAAATTTAGAGAAATGTGTAACCCCCAGACAAATGTTACAATGGAAAGCCACTTATTTTACACAAAAGCCTGGTGAAACTTTTGCAGCATATATAACTGATCTAAGAAATAAAGCTAAACCGTGCAGATATGGTGACTTAAAGGATGAATTGATAAAAGACAGACTTGTGTGTGGCATAAAAGATGATTTTGCTTTGTGACAGTAATTTAACTTTGAATAAAGCTGTTAAGATAGGTGAAGGCTGCCATTGTAGCTAGACTGAACTTTGTAGATAATCATGTCATTTGTAAATACTAATGTAAGCCACATGCTTCTTCTCTTAAATGTGAAAAGACTGCATTGGAGGTTGAACTGAAAAAATGTAACAACAGTGTTTACTCTGCTGTAAGAAAGCTGATACATCAAGCATTGTCAAATTCTTTGATCTAAAACTCAGAGCCGAGATGTCTAGAGGGAGGCATTCTGCCTATTATTTTGAGGTCACAGTTAAAAGAATTTACATATATAATTTATTTTATCGCTCTGGCTTCCTGACCAGCTGCAAGATCAAAAGGGCTATTAACGTCTGAGTTTCTGTTAGCCTGAGAACCAGAAAGAAATGATGTAATCAGAAATGAATCAATGGTACTGTGCTATCAATTTAAGGACAGAAAGAATGAGGGCATTTAGCATTTGTCTTGAACATCCAACTCACCAGCATTCTGCTTGTGTTCTATATGTAAGTTTATTTTAGAACTGTGTTTTCTCTTAAATATAGCTAGGAACTAAAAAGATTAGATTAGCTTTTTTTCTGTATTGATGTCAGAACCTTTCTATTGCATTGTTTTAAGTATTTCTCTGTGATCTCTGAACTCTTGACTAGCACTGTGTAGTAAGAAGTATTCTCTTGTGTTTTTATTATTTATTATTAACTATTTCTAAACCTTTCAACTGTGGCGGTGTTGTGAAGAGATAATTTAAGCTCTTGAGTACATTGCATGTATGCAGTGATACTGGCCAAGCCACTCCAATAAGCCTTGACTGTTCAGTTGCACTTACCATTTGGATAATAATATTGCACAGTATTACTGGACAACCTTTCATAAGGGCCTTTTAGTAGCTGATAAATATTAGAGGGGGGTGGCAAGTGGTACTACCATATAGTCTGGGTAAAAGGGGCACAGCTGGAGAATCTGTGCCAGCCTTCCCCAGGAGTGTCTGTGTGGTTGTATAGAGCTCTTATCTCAAAGTGTGTGTGTGTCAGATACTTGGGCAGGGACACAAAGTACTGGTTGGACAGAGAGGGTGCTGGAGGTTTTAGCTTACCCACTAGGCTGAGATCTGGACCCTATAGCTGTGCCAGTGGGGAGTCTTATTGGGGATCTGGGGACCTGGAGAGAAAGGGAGAAACCAGCCACAGACTGACTCTGATCTCTGTGTGCTCTTAAGGGACACTGTACTTTACTGTGTGTGTATTTATTATCCTTTCCCTATATGGACACCCCTCACTGGTGTTAGTGGTGAGAACTGAGGCTCGATTGCTGGGCCAGTGCACGGGCGTCACAAAGGCCATTGAAATTAGTCAGATATAGGAGCTCACAGAAAAGCACACAAATATGCTTACAAATGAGAATAGCTCTAGAAGGCATAGTGATAAAGCTAATGTTGATAGTATGCACCACATTGTTAAAAGAAACAGGCCCAAGTACATGGTAGTTGTAAACCCTGCAGCACTTACTGGAAAATTCCAGAACTTTCTAGAATATTCTACAGTTTACACAGTCTCAGTGAAGCATAAGAGTGAGTTAGCAAACTGAAAGTATGGGCCCCAACCCATTTTCATTGCCAACTGTCGTAACTGTGGTGGAAGTCATGAATCAAAAGGGAGAAATGTTTAGGTTTTGGTCAGCAATGCCAGAAATGCAATAAATGGAATAATTTCAAAAGGTTTTCTAAATCAAAAGGCCGACATTCTTTTGTTAAAAGGGCACATTTTATGAAATGAGTTGATCAGTTAGATAGATAATGGCAACTATACTCTTTATGTTGATGGAGAGAGTAAATGCAGTAGATTTAAGGGCAAAGAATGAAGTATTTTATATTGTTCAGATAAGTGGCAAACCCACAAAGCTCAAAGTTGATATAGGTTCCAAGTGCAATGTTATGTACGCAGAAACATTCGCTAGGGTGTGTTACGGTGAAAGGCTTGATTTGGCGAGGAGTGCGAAGCTTGTTCATAGGTTCATAGGTAGGGACTAGGCTATTGGCCCAAGGGCCTACGTAAGCCTAGCCAACAAGGTTCCCTGGCTTATGCCACCCAAGAAAGTTATTTTCCTGTACCACTGTCGAGCAGAGACACAGAAGTGATCCCCGGGGTGTATTTCCTATTTCCCATCCACTCATCAAGATTTTTCTTGAAGAATGCTAATGAAGAACTTTGCTTGACATAGATGGGTAGCGTGTTCCAGAGCATGGGAAGTCTCTGGGACAGGAATCTATCCCTCCAGCATGTCCTGTTTATTGTGGTGACAAGGTTTAGGTCCCTAGAGTGTGTATCTCGGAAGGATTGGGATTTCTTTAGGTGTAGCATGTCCAACTGCTCTGGGTTTTACATAGCTTTATATGTTAGGCAGAGATCACCTCGGAGTAGGCGATATGCTACGGAGTAAAGCTGGAGTTTTTTGAGGCGGTCAGTGTAGGGCATTTGTTTGAGGCCAGTAATCCTCTTTGTGAGGTACTTCTGTGGCCTTTCCAGCTGCTGCAGATGTCTTGTGAGGTACATTCTAAAAGGGGCGTTGTACTCTATAATGGGTCTAATGAGTGTCGAGTAGAGGGGAACAATGACCTCTTTTTTCCTGGCTGAGAATCCTTTTATGATGAGGTGTGTCACATAGAAGGACTTCCTGACTACTGTGGCAATGTGACTATCAAAGGAGAGACTACTGTCCACCTGGGTCCCAAGGTCTCTTATCACACATTCAATGTTAAGTAGATTGCTGCCTATGTGATAGTTCATGGGTACAGAGTTTTTACCAAAGGGGATGACACTGCACTTTTTGGCATTGAGCTTGAGGCTATGGCTCTGACACCAGGCATCTGTCTCAGCAAGGCCCTTCTGTAGGATGTCCACATCATTTGGGGACTTGACAATGGCTCCTAGTTTGCAGTCATCTGCGAACTTCGTTAGCCAGTGGCCTTCTGTGGTAGCCTGTACTCCAGACAAGTAGATACCAAACAGGAGATGTCCCAGGACGGAACCCTGTGGTACTCCACTTGTCACTGCTTTGAGGTCAGATTTGGAGTCTGCAACTTTTACAGTGTGGGTTCTGTCAGTGAGCCAGTTGGCAACCCATCTTGTGATGTAGGGATTTATACTCTCTGGAGCCTTGAACCAGGACTCAGTCACTGCACAGATATCAATGTCCTCCATTTTAAGGACTGCCTCGAGTGAATGCATTTTGAAATTTAGACTTCTAGCATTGAGTAGCATTACCCTCAGTTTTTGCTTGCCTGTTCCTGTTATGGTGGTGAATTTGTTATTTGAACCTTGCCTAAAAAGGCACTACAGGGGCAGCAAGAGCCTTAGCCAGTATCCGGAATCCCAGGGGCGACAGGTGCAGGCCATCTGCGGCAAAGCATTGTGGTCTGTCGACCATGTCGTACCAAGCAGACAGATACTGGATCCTCTTAGAATGACACCAGAAGCTTAGCCAATTGCTGAAGTTAATCATTTTGCCCTTGTACTGCGGTATCATTCTGGGTGATGGCAGAATCCTACTCAGGGCTAAGGTTATACGTGCCTGGGCTTCAAGATCGGAGAGCTCTTCCATGTCTCTTTTCATGTAGCTTCATGTTGCTTATGGAGATGAAGAAATTCAAACGGAAGGCTCAATAGTGCTTTCATGTTACTCTGGTGGAAGAAGCTACGACTTGTTATTTTATTTTATTTATTTATTTTACATTTGTTTACCGGGTTAGTCCAACTGGATACATATCCATTTTCAGCAGAGACCCGGGGAGAAAAGCTCCACAGTAAAAACAAGACTTTAAGTTACATACAAATGATTACATGATAACATGGTAGGAAGAAACACAACTTGGACATTTTCATAATAGATCCAAGGAGAAAATCTTTTATGTGGTTAAGAGGCACATCCAGTCATTATTAGCGCTTACAGACAATTTGAAAATGGGACTGCTTTCATTTAACAAGGAAGTCCAACATGTTAGCTTAAAAAACACTACCCTAATTTTGCCAAGTACATGTTTTCCACCTAGGTCGAGCTTTTCGAAGACAAACAAGGCAAGCTTCGAGTTGTGTACTCCATGAAGATAGACCCAGAGGTAAGTCCAGTTATCAGGCCAGCATGAAAAGTTGCACTAGCCATGCAGGCAAGAGTCAAAGCTGAGTTAGATAAAACTGTCCGACAAGGTTTGACTTGTCCATTTGAAACTCCAACTGAATGGGTATCTTCCATGATGGTAGCTCATAAGAAAAGCTCAGATAACATCAGAATATATACTGACCCATGAGGTTTGAACAAAGCAATAAAACATCATCCAATGCGCACAGTCAAAGAAGTCGCAGCCTTGATGCCAAATGGCACTATTATTTTTTGTCTTAGATGCAAAGAGTTCATGTTGGCAAATTCAGCTTGACAAAAAATCATCACTGCTCACTACTTTCATTACTCCATTTGGCAGGTACAGACTTTTTAGAATACCATTTGGGATAAATTCTGCAAGTGAAGTCTTTCAGCGTGCAATGGAGCAAAGTTTTTCAGGGTATCCTTGTGCTATTATAGTAGACAACATACTAGTAGGAGGTTGCAATGAAGTAGAACATGACAGAAACCTCAGAAAAGTTCTAGAAAGGGCACATCAAGTGAATTTTAAGCTCAATCCACACAAATGCAAATTCAGGCTACAAAAAGTTACTTATGTTGGTCATTTATTTACGAGTACAGATTTACAACTAGACCCTTCAAAACAAATAGCCATTCTCGAGATGCAACTTCCAGACAATGTTCAAGCCCTGCACCATTTTCTTGGCATGGTCAACTATCGAGGCAAGTTCATTCCAGACTTGAGCCAACTTTCAGCACCACTCAGGGAGCTGACACGCAAAGGTGTATCCTGGTCTTGGTGAGAGCAACAAAAAGAGCATTTCATGTCCTGAAACAGAGAACTGTAAGTCCATCAACGCTCAGATACTATGATGTTCACAAACAAGTTACACTTTCCTGTGATGCTTCAAAATTTGGTCTTGGTGCAGTAATACTGCAAGACGATCAACCTGTTGCCTATGCATTGAGAACTCTTACCCTAACTGACATGCAGTATGTCCAGATTGAGAAAGATCTTTGGGCAATTGTGTTTGCATGTTTGAAGTTCCATGATTATGTTTATGGTAGACCTATCCAGACTGAAACAGACCACCAACCACTAGTCACTATCTTGAGAAAGCCAATGTATTCAGCTCCAGATAGACTACAATGTATGATGCTGAGATTTCAAAATATAACTTCAATTTTGTCTACAAGAAAGGCAATCTTCTTTATCTTGCTAATACATTACCCAGATTGCCCAGAAACACCACAGAACAGCATAAGAATGAGAACCTTGATTTTCATGGAAGTGAGAAATTTTTCTTCCACACGTCTTAATGAGCTGAGAGATCACATAGCCACAGATCCAGTTTTACAAAAGGTAAACCACTTTATCAATCAGGGATGGCCATCAAAGCAATCTAGTTTACCTCAAGAAGTGCAACCTTATTTTCCATACAGAGATGCGATTTTGTCTGACAAACGTATCATAATGAAAGGTTCAAAAGTAATTGTTCTGAAGCCCTTGCAACCAAAGTACATTATTATCCTGCATCGTGGTCACCCCAGAACCAAATCTACTAAAATAAGGGAGAGAGGACTAGTATTTTGGCCTTCTATGTCACAAGACATTGAGACAGCAATTTCATTTTGTTGTATGCCACATTAACAGAAGGAACTACTTCAGCTTAACCGGATTCCAGAACTACCTTGGTCAACAGTAGCTACTGATATCTTCCAGTGGAATGGTCAACATTATTTGGTGTTAGTGGACTCTTACTCCAATTGATTCGAGATTGAGTTACTTCCTAACCTAGCATCCAGTACTGTCATTACTAAGATGAAATGTCATTTTGCAGTACATGGTAGCCCACACAAAGTTATTTCTGACAATGGCACGCAGTTTACAAGACAACAGCTCAAGCGATTTGCTGAAGAATGGGACAAGTAGTCCAGAGTACCTGCAGTCAGATGGTTTGGCAGAATGTGCAGTCCAAAGTGCAAAGCAGTTACTAGAGAAGTCAAAATGAGATAATAGTGATGTTTTCCTGAATCTTTTGAATCTCAATGTTCCTTGTGATAAACATCTTGGTTCACTTGCTCAGAGACTTCTGTTGAGACAAACCAGAACCACATTACCAATTAGTAGTCAATTGTTGGTTCCATGTGTCAAGAACAACAGATCAGTGAAAGCTAATCTGTTGAAGAAACGCCTATCCCAAAAGTCCTACTATGATAAGACCAGCAAACTGCTCAATCCATTACAAGACAGAGAACGTACAGTTGTGTACACTTACCATAAATGTAGATGTTCGAGTGTATTCACTGTTGCAGTCATCACACTTAAGTTATGTGCCTGCAACTAGTCCTCAGTCATCCAGAATACCAGAGTCTTGGGATTTCTGCGTCAGATGCTGTCGCCTCATCCATGATGTCAGGTCGTCAGGGGTATAAACATGCACCCGACGCCATTACATCAGCTTTTCTTGCCCCAGATGTCAGGAGCCCCCAAAATAAGAAGCAATCAAATGGTGTGGAACACCTCCAGTAAAAATACCATTTCCATAAGATATGGCAAAAAAAGAGGATAGGTAGAAAGTATAGAAAGACAGGGGGCTGGAGGGAGGGTAACCAGGACTGCAACAGTGAATACACTTGAACATCTACATTTATGGTGAGTGTACACAACTGTACTATGTTCTTCGTGTTTCACTGTTGCAGTCATCACTCTTGGGTTGATTCCCAAAGCTGAGGAAGGGTGGAGACAGTCAAGAAGTAGTAGGGCTGGCTAGCAGGCCTTGCAAGACTGCTGTGGCAAATTCAGCTCTGGATATAAAAAAGATAGGTAAGTGGTAATGCTTGGTGAAGGTGTGTACAGAACTCCAGGTTGCAGCTTCCAGGATGTCACTGGTAGGGACTCCCCTGAGAAAAGCTGTAGAGGTTGAGGTAGCCCTAGTGGAATGAGGCCTAATCCCCTGTGGGGTAGGTTTTCCATGGTGTTTGTAGCAGAAATTGATGCAGCGTGCTATCCATTTAGAAATGGTTTGCTTTGAAATGGCCTTGCCCTCTGCCCCTGTAGCAAAGCAGACTAGCAACTGGTCAGATTGTCTGAAAGGTTTAGTCCTGTCAAGGTAGAACCTGAGCTGTCTGTGCATGTCCAAGGAGTGCAGGATCCTTTCCCCTTTATTCTGAGGATTAGGAATAAAGGTTGGTTAATGGATGGATTGGTTTAAAGTCACACTGGATACCACCTTCGGCGTAAAAGATGGGTTAGTCCTGAGGGAAACCCTGTCCACATGGAAGATAATGAAGGGTTCCACAGCCATAAGGGCCTGTAACTCAGACACTCTTATTGCTGAAGTGATGACTAGCAGTAAGGCTGTTTTCCAAGAGAGGAATTTTAACTCTGCTGAAGCAGCAGGCTCAAAAGGGGGAAGTGTGAGCTTCTCTAGTACAAAGTTAAGGTCCCAGGCAGGAGTGGGAGCTCCCCTTGGGGGTCTTAAATTGTTAGCTCCTCTCAGGAACTGTTTGATCAGAGAGTGAGAGAAGTATTGTAATGAGCTGAGATGGCAGAGGCCTGAATCTTAATTGATGAGAAGGATAGGCCTTTGTGGAGCAGCTCTGCAAGGTAATCTAGGATTTGAGGCAAGGTGGGCATGGCTGTGTCCTTCCCTTGAGACTGGCTCCAAGAACAGAATCTTTTCCACTTTTCTGAATAGGATTTCCTAGTACTGGGCCTCCTGGCCTCAAGGATAACATCCAGCACCTGTTTGCTGAGGGTTGCTGGTGATGAAATCAGGGAATAAGCCAAGCTGCCAGGTTCAGGATTTGCAGCTGAGGATGCAAAATCTGTCCCTCCTGCTGGGACAGCAAAGTGGGGGTCTGATGTAGGTACCGGGGTGGCACTGCTGTCAGACTGCGTAGGAGTGGATAATAGTGCTGGCGTGGCCAGTCTGGTGCAATAAGGATTGTCCTTGGCCTGTCCTGTTTGTTCTTGAGAAATACTTTTCAAAGGAGGGGCAGAGGGGGAAAGGCATAGATTGAGAGGTTTTCCCATGTGAAGGATAGGGCATCCACTTTCCAAACTTGGCTGTGGGGAATTCTGGTGCAACATTTGTTCAGTTGATGGTTTTGGGGGGACGGAAAGAGGTCCACCTCTGGTGTCCCCCACCTGTGTATTAGAAGTTTGAATGAGTTTGGTTCCAGTTTCCACTCATGTGGGTCCATTAGATTTCTGCTTAAGTCGTCTGCCAGAGAATTTTGTTTGCCTGGCAGGAACTGAGCTTGCAGGTGCACTTGGTTGCTTAAGACTGTGTTCCACAGAGCCAAGGCTAGCCTGTAGAGTGGGTAGGAGTGAGTTCCCCCCTGCTTGTTTATGTACCACACAACTATGGTGTTGTCTGTCTTTATCAGGAGTTGTCCTGGCAGGATAAGGTATTTGAAGGCTGTCAGTGCATTCTGTACAGCTAACATTTCTTTTTGATTGATATGCAGGTGAATTTGTCCTGGGCTCCATTTGCCTTGAATGGTTCTGCCTGCCATGTGAGCCCCCCATGCATAGTCTGATGCGTCTGTTGTCAGAGTTTGGACGGCAGGGGGTTGTGAGAAAAAGCGTCCCTTGTTGTGGTTGCAAGCCTCTGCCTACCAAAGGAACTCTGTCCTTAGGCAAGGAATGATAGGAATCACTGTTTCCAGGTCCTGAGAATGTTGACACCAGAGACTTTTTAAGTACCACTGAAGTTTCCTCATATGCAGTCTTGCATATGGAATCAGTAGAATACATGAGGCCATGAACCCTAGGGCTTTTTATATTTTTCTTGCAGATAGCTGGGTTTGGGTGGCCAGTAGTTTGAAATAAGTTGTCAAATAAACCTGCTTTTCTTGAGTGAGGAATGCCATCTGGGAAGTTGTGTTCAGGCTTGCTCCAAGGAATACAATCTTTTGGCTGGATACCAGATGTGATTTCTTTTCGTTGATGGTATACCCCAGAGAAGTTAGGAGTCTCTTTACAAATGTCAAGTGCTGAAGTAGCAATTCCTGACTGTCTGCCTGAATCAGGCAATCGTCCAAGTTTGGGTAAATTTGAATATTTCTCTGCCTGCAGTAAGCAATGGCTGGAGCCACGCACTTTGTGAATGCACTTTGGGAAGTGCAGATAACTGATAGTGCATACAGCCTGCCTTGAAACATAGATATTTCTTGCAAGATTTCCTTACGGGGATGTACAGATAAGCTTCTTTTAAGTCTAGGGTGACTAGCCAGGAGTCCTTGGCTAGCATAGGAAGAAGCTGCTGGAGTGCAAGCATTTTGAATTTTGGTACCACCAGGAAGGTGTTTAGAGTTGACAGATCCAGAAATGGGTGCCAAGAATTCTCTTTCCTGGGCACCAGGAACAGCCTGGAGTAGAAACCTTGTCCCTTTGCTCTGTTGGAACCGGTTGAATAGCCCTGATACTGAGAAGAGGAAGTACTTGCTTTTGGGCCTCTGTCCACTGGTTTGGAGGAAGTTCTAGCAATCCGCTTGGGGTTGGCAGAGAGTGGAAATAGAATCTGTATCCCTGGGATACAATGTTAAAGACCCATCGGTCCTGGGTAATATACTCCCAGTTTTTTGCATGCAGGGCGAGTTTTCCTCCTAGGGGTGCAAGTACTTGGGCATGGCTGGGAAGGATTAAGGACAGGTCACTGTGAACTTTTTCCATAGGAGGGTGGCTTACCACTCCCAGTTTATGAGGAGGGAGCACTCCATTGTTTAGATCTGTGCATACCCTGAGACTGTAGTCTTTGTGGTCTGTTGCCCCTGGGTTTGGGCTGAGAAGGTCTGGAAGGGACTGGAAAGGACCAGTTTTTTTGAAGGCCAATGCCTACTGAATCTAGGTGGCTGTACCTGTAAGAAATATTTAACAGTTTGCATGGATTTAGCTTTTTCCTCATCTTTTTAAGAACTTCTTCTGCTTTAGAGCCAAACAGACATTCTTGGTTTAATGGAGCATCTAGTAATTTTACCTTGACAAGGTCTGGCAAGATTTTTTCCTTCAGCCAAGCATACCTTTTCGGAACAGACCCAGTGACAGCAGCCCTGCAAGATGCTTCTAAGGCATCAAAACCACACTGCAAATTATGTTTACCAACTTGGTTTGCAGAATGCATTAAGTCTTGCAAGTCCTTATTTTCTGCACAATCAGGAATCAACAATATTTTTTGTTTAATTAGATCGATAATATGCTGCCGGTACTTCAACATGTGCAACTGGCAATTTAAAGCCCTGATGGCAAGAGTTGCAGAGGTATATACCTTCTTACCCCATCTGTCTAGTAATCCGCGGTGGTGCAGCGGTAGTGTTGTTGCCTCACAGCAAGAGGTTCTCCCATTCAATTCACGGCAGGAGTGCGGGGAGTGCCTTCTGTGTGGAGTCTGCATGTCCTCCCCGCAGTTGGATGGGTGTTCGAAAGACATGTGTAAATGGGCATGCCTTTGTTGAAGGTTGGACGTTGAGCTGGCACCTTGGTGTTCGTGAAAATCTACTGCCAATCATTAGAGGACCGGAGTTCCGCTGTGGCGACCCCTAACCGGGAAAAGCCGAAAGACAAACAACAACAACAACCCCATCTGTCTAGAGCCCTATAATCCCTGTCCAAAGGGGTAGGGTTTTTAGCTGTAGAAGCATTAATACCTTTAGGTCCCTGGAAAATGGTGTCTGGAACCACAGTAGGATTTTTAAAGAGAAATTTGTGAGAGTCAGGTACTCTGTAGTATCTGTCATGCTTTCTAGGAGCTGGTGGTAAAGTATCAGTGGTAAGGCTGGATTCCATGAAGACATCATCTACAATATCCAGGACAGGGGGAATAGCTAGAGGCCTATGCTGAGGCAAGTCTAAAAATTCCCCGAGTCTCTTTTTGGACTGTGGGTAGTAGTCCTGGCATTCCCAGTGGAAATGCTCTCTTAGGGTATGCAAGGTTTCACAGAAAGAAAAGACCTCAGTGGGGGGGGGGGGCTGAGGGAATAGAATCCTCTGCATCAGAGTCCTCATAGGTAGACAAGGGTATGTCCTGGTTACCACAAGGATCAGAGTCATCGTACTCATGGTCTGAAGAATCAGAAGGAAAATCAATTCTTTACCTTTTAGAGAGGGAAGGCTGGCTTCCCCTAATTAAAGTAATAAGGTCTTCAGCCATTCTACGCATTTGTTTCTGTGGCATGGAAGCTTAAGAATGTGCTTTGGTCGTCGGTTTCCTAGGCGTAGTGCGAACTCTGGGCCTGAGAAATTCAGTAGATTTAATCATTAATGAAGTAGTCGGTTTGATATGAACATCAGAAGGCCTGTATAAACCTTCAGAAGCCGGTGCCTGCACAGCGGCTCCGGACCCATCCAAGGTAGAGACATCCGCAGGTTCTATAGTCGAAGAAGCATCTCGCGGCAAACCAGACTCCGAATGGGTCTCAGTAGAGGCCTGCGAATCTGTAAAAGCGGGTAACAGGGGCTGCGAAAGCACCTCACTGAGTACCGGTGGACTGGCGACTAGTTTAATGGAAGCATTGTTGGCAGTTTTGGACCTATGCAGTTTGTCTCTGTCTTTATCTTTGCGTTTTTTCAGAAGATCGGTAGTTGGATGGATTACCGAAGCCATTTCGGAATACGGAGAACAAGAGCAAAAGAATTTAGAGACAAAAATAGCCCGACGATGAATAGTTCGGCATTGAACAAGGCACAAAACCGACAGTGAGGGGCGTCATGGTCTGGGCCTAAACAGGTGACACAGTAAGAATGAAAATCTGTAAGGTATTTGCTTTCCACAGGCAAAACAATTGTTAACTTTTTCTGACATCGGTTAGAGCAAGAAAAAAGTATCCCCAATGGGGTACTTAGCTTTAGAAGACTTTAGGTTTTAAACTCGAAAAATGAAAATTTCAGGTAGCTACCGACCGGCACTTGTGAACTGCTTCTGCTTCGGGCTCCCGCATGGCAAGAAAGGCTGATGTAATGGCGTCGGCTGCATGTTTTATACCCCTGACGACCTGACGTCATGGATGAGGTGACAGCATCTGATGCAGAAATCCCAAGACTCTGGTATTCGGGCCGACTGAGGGCTACCTGCAGGCAGATAACCCAAGTGTGATGACTGCAACAGTGAAACATGAAGAACATGTGGTAGGGGTGCAAATGTCCAAAGGTTATGATCAGATTGGTGTCGTGAAGAATATTGGTCCAGAGACAAGAGCATACGGAACCTGAAGGAGCAATCTTTAGGCAGAATTGTAAATATGTGAGACCGGCATCCGAGCCTATACCACAGCACATAGCCTGTGTAAAAGACTCTCTATCTCAGAGTGAATTGTCCAGTGTTCCAGTTCCAGAGGACATTCCCATTCCTGTGACAAATCCAGAAGTTCCTGATACGATTGTGCACCACAGACTATCCCTTTTGCTAAATTTGGTCCCAACTGCTATGTTACGAGATATGGTCATATTTCTAAACCCTGTAGCAGATATGAAGCAACCTGGACATGAATATTGTGTTTTGTTTCTAATGTACATAGTAATGCATGCCTAACTCTAATACTGTTTTTTTCAAAAGGCAAGTTTTTTAAGAGGGAGGATGTAGATCAATATGTGTGTATATACCTTTTAGGACAAGTGTATAAATACTGAGCACATGCAAACTAGACTACCATTTTGTAGTTAGCTGTTGAGATGTAAGCATGTATGTATATAAGCTCTGTCTGTTAACTAGTTTGCTCATGTTTAATGATGCTGTTATCTATCCTGATGTGTTTGTATGTATTAAAGCATCTGAACAAAACCCCAAGTCTTCTTGTCATATGTGTTAGAGACGAATGTGCAACACTTCCTAAACTTAAATTCCACAGCAGATGGACCTGTATTCTCTGGACATACCCATAGTCAGTGAATACTAAACCACAAGGGGCAGAACATCAGTCAGGAGAGATGCTTTCCAAAAGTGGAATGGAAACTGGAAAGGCCAGCATGAAGTCTGGTTCTGACACAAAACTCTCTTTTTCTAAAGCTGCAATGCTGGGGGCAAAAGGACATATCTCACCAAATATCACACACCTGAATGGCACCCAATGCACTGGGTCTTCCTGTGAGCCTTGCTATGCAGAAAAACCAACAGGACTCTCCAAAACATGTGTAATTGAGTCCTGAACCACACAGCCCTACTGGGCCTTGGAAAGTACTACTGTGAATAGTCCTTGGTCCCAAATACTACTAATAAGCATGCATCTAGGGACTCAACAGATGACTCCCTGGGTGCAGCCTAGACACAAAAGGTTCTGGCCATTCATGTGTAGGGTGGACAGTGCTGACACCCCAGTACGCATTCCAGAGGTGGTTGCAGGGATGCTCCTCTCAAGGGCATCATACTGTCCTCCAAGATGCAGGACTGGCACAAGCCTGACCTTTGCTAGTTATGGAGAATCTGGCAACAAAAGAGGACTGCAAGGCCATCTTAGGCAGTGACTTCTTTCAAGAAAGTTGTGAGTAATGTCTTCTCTTCCTAACTTTTGCCTTCTCACTGTGCTCTCGGGAAGCCTCAAAATGAAAACAGAACCTCCCAATCATTGCATTGTGCTCTGTCAATGAATGGATGGAAATGCAAGCTCTTACCAGAGTGATTACAAACTTTAAAATACTATAATCTGGATTCAGGCAAATCTAATATGGACAAGCCTACACTAGATTTAAACAAATAAATACTTTAAATAGCATTATATTTAAATAAATGTAAACAATTCATGTCTGGCAGTTAGCATAGCAAGTTACTTAAGACACAGGATACTGCAATAGCTGTTCTGGGAAGTTGATCTAGAATTCTCAATGGTTTCCTTGACTGCAAACCTAGTAACTACCCACGAACCTTGTAAAAAAGGTATGTAAATACTTGTTAAATTGCAACTATCCAAGCAAGCCGACTAACTATCCATTAACCTATGTTGTGAAGTATGTAAATAATTGTTAAAGTGTACAGTATTATACTCTGGAAAATGATAACCAATACTAACTAAGTTTAAAAAAATTACTCCCTTTTGCAACTTACAATGTAGATTTTTAGCTTTCTTGACATGTATCTTTGGATGCTGAGATTAAAGCACTAACACCTGGGGCATTGCTTGGCATCATGGTTTCCTCCCTCAAGCAGTGTTGTTGTTGTGTCTTTCGGCTTTTCCCGGTTAGGGGTCGCCACAGTGGAACTCCGGTCCGCTAATGATTGGTAGTTGATTTTTATGTGCCGAGTTACCAGCCCTGACGCACAACCTTCAACGAAGGTACGCCCATTCACGCATGTCTCCACGCAGAAAACATTCTAGCTGAGAATCGAACAGGACAGCGAATTACTGTGAGGTGACAACGCTACCGCAGCACCACCACCGCAGATAGCAGCGTATATGGGTTAATGTTGATACACAAGTTCTTACAAGATTTGGCAACCATATAAATACTTTGATTGCTTTTACTTTCTAGAAATCAGGCACAGGAACTTTTATGGGATGAACATCAGAAACAAGATCAATCTGTGCAAGTGGCATTAAAAAAACTGGCAAGAATAGGGTTTAAGCACAGTCCTTAGTCTGGTATGTGATGTTTTGTGTACACCAGCAGGAGGTGTGTCCCTGAAAGTGGGAATGGTAACCATTACCACAGAAAATTAAAGGAAAAACAGCAGAGGTAGGAACTGCGCCAGAAGAAATCCATTTTTGTCCACTGTATAAGGCTACCAATATCAGATCTGTAGAACTGCGACAGTCACCTGACAGATGGTTTAGTTCCACAGAGACAGACTAATCTTGTCGCCTTCTGTGACAAAATGTCCTGCCCTGTCACAGTGCCAGCTTCAGTTTAGCAAAGTGCTTACACAAAAAAACATTAAATAACAGTAACAAATGCAGTTTATGGCAGCAATAAAATATATTCAGCACAGTTGTTATTAAAAGCTAGGTCAAATATTTATGTTTCCAGGAAGCTCTTGCAGAAGGTCAATGTGTGCAGCACACTCTGTTAGACATCATGGCAGCAGATTCCAAAGAATTGGAACCTGATAAGCAGAAGCCTAAGTGCAAAATGCTTCATGCTGCACTTTAGGTAATACCAAAAGCCACAAGATGGCTCAGCATTTGTCCAAGGCAGGCAACAAAGAACAAATAGCTTTTTCAAACATGAGGAGTCTGGTCATGTAGGGATAAGACACAGAACATGAGTAAAGAATAGTTGTGCAAAATCTTACCACAACCATAGATGTCTTTCTCTTTTATGTTGTAGTATTCTTTACACATGGGTTGTCTTCACTCCAATGACCTGAAGTCCAGCCTGTATACAAAAGCTTATAGCCACTGCCAGTATGTGAGACATTGCACATAGGCTCTGACAGCGTCAGCCATAAAAGGATGTCCGCACGTACCATCCCCAGAACAAGGAAGTCCCATTAGGAGCAATAATCCTAAGGCAAACAAGGAGTCATCGTAGTAAGGGACAAGTTGCAGGGGGAAAGTGGGAGGAACAGAATACTGCAACATAGATATCTATGCTTATGGTAAGATTTTACACAACTATTCTATGTCCTTCTATTCAGTGCTGCACTACTCTTTACACATGGAAGAGTGCCAAAGCTTAGTGGGAACCCAAGGAGGAGGAAGGAGCAAAAGAAGAACGTGAGGAAGAATTCTCCACAAATCCATGTAGAACAGCAATAGCAAATCCTGCCCTGGACCTAGAGAAAGTGTCCAACTTGTAATGTTTGGTAAAAGTATGGACTGAAGACCAAGTAGCAGCCTCCAAAATGGAATTAGTATCCAGGCCTTTAAAGAAAGCCTCTGATGAAGCAACCAATCTGGTGGAATAGGCTCTGACAAAAGAAGACAGAGATTTTCCATGAAAAACATAATAAAACACAATAGCCTTAGAAATAGAAGATGAAATAGTTTGTTTAGAAACAGGTAAACCCAGAGTCCTGGGATGAAAATACACAAAGAGCTGATCTGACTTTCTTATAGTTTTCTCTTGTCAAGGTAAAATCTGAGTTGCCTATGTACATCTAAGGTATGCAAAATACTCTCACTAGACGATTGAGGAGAAGGGAAAAAGGTGGGCAATTGGATAGACTGATTAAGAGACAAGTCATTCAACACTTTAGGCATGAAAAAAGATTTAGGTCTCACAGACACCCTGTCTTTGTAGAAAACAAGAAAGGAGGGGATGCCATCAAGGCCTGAATCTCAGAAACCTCCCAGCAGACGTTAAGGCTACCAGAAGGACAGTTTTCCAAATGCAAAACTTCAAAGGAGCCAAGGCCACAGGATCAAAAGGAGCAGAGGCCGCAAGATCAAAAGGAGACAAATTTAGCTTCTCTAAGACATAGTTAAGATCCCAAGGAAGAGGCACTGGTTTCCTAGGAGGTTTAGTGTGGAGTATGCCTTTGAGAAAAAGTTTAACCCCCAATCTGGAGGGTAAAGAACGTGTTAATGGCAGACAAGCAGAAAGAGCAGAACAGTGGACTTTCACCAAGGAATATGACAAGCCACTATTAAGCAATTCACCCAAGTAAGAAAGTACAATTGAAATGTCCACAGACAGTGGATCTAGACTTCTTTTGAGACACCAGATAGAAAATCTTTTCCATTTGGAAATGTAAGATTTCCTAGTATTGTGTTTCCTGGCCTCCTGTAAAACCCTAAGAGTGTCCTGTGAAAAACGATGCCTGAAAGGGATCACAAACTGATCACCCACAAGGACAACTGTAATGTTGACAGATGTGGAAATCAAGGATCCCTTGTCTTGTGTAAGTCCAACTGGTGAGGCAACTTGTGGTGATGGCCCTTGGCTAATTGCAAAAGAAGAGGGAACCAATGCTGTCTTGTCCAAAAGGGAGTCACCAACAGAATTGTTGGTCTGTCCTGCTGAATTTTCAGCAAGACTTTTTGAATTTGAGGGAAAGGGGAAGGGGGGAATGCATAAAGAAACATCCTCTTCCATGAGAAACATAGGGGATCCACCTTCCAGGCCAGAGGATGTGGGACCCTGTCACAAAAGACAGGAAGTTGTCTGTTTTGACAGAAGTCAAAGAGATCCAGATGTGGAGTACTCCACCGGTGAACTAGATCCAGGAACACATCCCTGTGAAGCATTCATTTGTGGGACTGTGTCATGGATCTGCTTAATGCATGTGCCACAGAATTCTGAGCTGAGGGTTGGTAAACAGCATGAAGTGTTACTTTGTAGTGGATAGCTAACTCCCATGACTTAAGAGCTAACCTGCAAAGAAGGGGAGGAGAGGAACCAGGACATTTAGAAACCACTGAAATTTCCTCATATGAAGCTTTGCCAAAGGCAGCATGGGAATCATGGAAGCTATGAATCGGAGAAGTCTCAGAAATTCCCTGGCTGGGACAGAAGGAAGAGGCAGAAGACTTTCCATGAAGGATGTAAGAGAGAGAGAACCTTTTCTGTAGGTGTGAAAGCCATCATCAGATCTGTCCTGAACCTGCACCCTAAGAAGATGTGATCCTGAGATGGAGTCAAGACCGGATTTTTTTGAAATTTATTGTGAAACTCTGGGTCCTGAAGGAGATGAATGGCCTCCACAAGGTTTTGAGTCAAGTGATCTGAATTGTTGGCCAGAAAAAGAAGATCATCTGGATAAGGATAAACCTGAATCCCATGGCCCTCAGGAGAGCAAAGGTCAGGGCCAAGCACTTTGTGAAAACCCTTGCGGCAGTGGAAAAACCAAAAAGCAAGGCAGAAAACTGAAAGTGCAGAAAACCCACTGAGAAACGTAAGAATTTCCTGTACTGAGGATGAATGGGGATATCCAGATAACCATTACTGAGATTTAGGGAAGCCATGAAAGATTAAGGAGAAATCAGGGGAAAAAGTGTCTGAAGTGACAGCATTCGGAAAGAAGGTACTACCAGGCAAGTGTTTAAATGGAAGAGGTCTAGAATTGGTCACCAAGGACCATCCTTTCTTGGCACCAGAAACATTCTGGAGTAAAACACCATTCCTCTCTGGTGCAGAGGTACAGGCTGAATAATGCCTTGAGCAAGTACCTGAGATAGGATCTGAGGAAACAGATGAAGTTGACAGGAAGGGGGCTGAGGAATCCCCGTGAAAGAAGGGAGAGTCTTCCAAGTCATAAAGTAACCTTTTTTGGATGATGGAAAGAACCCAGGCATCCTGAGTGATCTTTGCCCAGGCTGGAAAGGAGAGACAGGCAAAGAGAAAGAGGTGCATGACTTGGAAGAGTGGTGTGGTTGTCACAGGAAACTGGGCCTGGCTTGAAAGGGTTACTGAGTAGGAGAAGCAGTAGTCTTGGATTGAGGGAGGTCTCCTAGTAGACTTCTTAGCCCTAGCACCAGAAGAAGAAGCAAAGAAAAAAAGAGCTGGTCTCCTAACAAAAGATGTTTTGGCATGGAAATGCATATGGAATTTGGGAACTGGTGTTTTAAGTCCTGAAGTTCCTTTCCTTTTTCCTGTAGAGCTTTAAAGAGTTCTGCAGCTGCCAAACCAAAAAAGCAGACTTATTTAGAGGAGCATCAAGTTACTTCATTTTTATGTTATCAGATAATGAGTTAACCAAGAATGTCTCTTAAGCACGGAGGCAGAAGCAGTAGCCCTAGAGGATACCTCTATGTCTAGCTACCTGAAAAGATGAAGCCAAAAGTGATAGAACCTGTGACTTAACCTCAGAATCTTGAAACTGAGCCAAAGCCTGAGAAGATTGTGAAAGCAAAGCCAAAGACTATCTTGACACATGTCTGGTAACTAATAGTTCTAATAGCTAAAGTAGAAGTATATACCTTCTTACCCAGTCTCTCAAGGATTTTGCTTTCCTTATTTGAAGGAATAAGCTTGGCAGAAGGAGATAAGTGAGAAGATTTATCGGAAACAATGGAGACCACAGCTGGATCAGCAGAGGGGTACTTATAGAGAAACATACAGTCATCTGGTATTTTATAAAATCTATCAGGCCTCTTGGGAGCAGGGGCCTGGGAGTCAGGTTATTTGGAGGAAGAAGCAAAAGTTTCCAAGAATGCTGGAAGAACTGGAGAAACTGCAGAGGGTGCAGGAACCTCTATTTGTAGCAGGCCATAATAAAGCTTTTGTCCATCAGAAATCTGGACGCAATCCCATTTAAAGAACTTCCTCATCTTAATGGTTTCTCCAAAGGAAAGTTCTTCAACTGGGGAATTTCTCCCATTAGACTCCTCCTCAGGAGAAGCATATTCCAGAGGGGAAGTAATCTGGGTGGAGTATGCAAGGGAGTCTTCATCAAAGGAGGAATTCTCAGAATCAGAGGAAAGAACCTGGGACCAGCAGCCTGCACTGGAGAAGAAGTGAAGGCAGGAAAAGGGAAAGAGGAAGAAGAAGGCTTCAAAAAGGCTTCCCAATCTGACTGAGAGGTGGAAGGGATGTTCAGATGCTAGGTCTTTTGTTTTTTCTTAAATTGTCTTTCAGTATGAGGATACAAAGAAGAGGAACCCAACATAGGCCTAACGTCCGGCGTTGACAGTTAAGGATCCCTAGCCAGAATGGCTGAAACTTCACCGAAGTCCTCCAACAGAACAAGCCACAGTTCCCTGATGTCTTCTGGTATGGAGGTCTGCACTGTCTAGGATGTGCTAGGATCAGAATCCTTAACAGGTTCACCAGATGTACCCCTTGAAGAAGCGGACCTGACATCCAAACGTACAATCGGGTCTTCACTGACCTCAAGGGGGATGTCTGAGGAAGTAGGCAAAGCCAAACAGGTTTCAGGTTTTTGCTTATTCATCTTCTTCTTCAAACTTGGCTCATCTGAAAGACTCACAGCACCTTCCATAAAGTCTTAACGAGACGTTTGAGTTGTTGATTCTCAAGATGGAGATTTAAGGCAGAAAGATGGCTATGTAAAGTCTTTGGCATGAAGGCCTGACAAATGGAACAGGAACGGTAATCGTGACTAGGCCCTAAACAAAAAAGACAGAGGTCATGGCTACCTTTATTTGGAATCTGCCTTCAACACCTACACCTGGCCTTCCTAGATGACATGAATAACAGCAAATGGCAGTAGCAATAAAAAGAATCCCAAACAGGGTGCTTATCTGACGCTGGCAGAAACATACAGAATCCAACTGCAGACCATACATAAAAGTCAACCTTCCGAATTGTGGCGAAAAGGTTTTGAGGATGGTATGTGTGGACATCCTTTTATGGCTGACACTGTCAGAGTCTACGTGCAATGCCCCATGTACTGACAGTGACTATAAGCTTTTGTATACAGGCTGGATGTCAGGTCTTTGGGTGGAAGACAACCCATGTGTAAAGAAATGATGTGAACATCCTACAGAAGGGCCTCTCTGAGACAGATGCCTGGTGTCAGAGCCATGGCCTCAAGCTCAATGCCAAAAAGTGCAGTGTCATCCCCTTTGGTAAAAACTCTGTACCCATGAACTACCACATAGGCAGCAATCTACTTAACACCGAATGCGTGGTAAGAGACCTTGGGACCCAGGTGGACAGTAGTCTCTCCTTTGATAGTCACAGCACCACAGTAGTCAGAAAGTCCTTCTACGTGGCACACCTCATCATAAAAGGGTTCTCGTCCAGGAAAAAAGAGGTCATCGTTACCCTCTACTCATCACTCATTAGACCCATTATAGAGTACAATGCCCCTTTTGGAATGTACCTCACAAGACATCTGCAGCAGCTGGAAAGGCCACAGAAGTACCTCACAAAGAGGATTACTGGACTCAAAGAAATGCCCTACACTGACCGCTTCAGAAAACTCCAGCTTTACTCCGTAGCATATCGCCTACTCAGAGGTGATCTCTGCCTAACGTATAAAGCTATGTCAAACCCAGAGCTGTTGGACATGCTACACCTAAAGAAATCTCAATCCCTCCGAGCTACACGCTCTGGGGACCTAAACCTTGCCACCACAATAAACAGGACATGCTGGAGGGATAGATTCCTATCCCAGAGACTTCCCATACTCTGGAACAGGCTACCCATCTATGTCAAGCAAAGTTCTTCATTAGCACTCTTCAAGAAAAATCTTGATGAGTGGATGGGAAATAGGAAATACACCCCGGGGATCACTTCTGTGTCTCTGCTCGTCAGTGGCACAGGAAAATAACTTTCTTGGGTGGCGTAAGCCAGGGAACCTTGTTGGCTAGGCTTGCATAGGCCCTTGGGCCGATAGCCTAGTACCTACCTATGAACCTATGAATACTGCAACACTGAATAGAAAGACATCATTATGTAATGAATTACACCAGGAAGTGACCTCATTGCTGAGGTTTGCACAAGCTGTAATCAAGCAATCTCAGTGCTATGAAAGTGAAGGCATTGGACACTGCAATAGCTGAGGTAAAGGGAGATGCACGGGAATTACAACAAGGAGCTCTTCATTAAGGTATAAAGTGCTTAATTATTAAAATATCCCTCAGAAGAAAGCAAACTGACTTGACCACAGAATTAACATAGTCCCTGAATGGGTGGCAATCATTAGGACAACATTAAGATTATACAACTTTGAAACAAACTCCAGATTAGTGTCACCATAAAGAATAAATGATGAACATGACAAGGCAGATGAATTTCTAAACTGTTGAGATCCAAAGATAGATTCTTGGGAATCAGGATAATTAAGGCTTTATTTTAGATTTTAAAAAGATAGAAAAAACATATTTCAAAAGAGGATTCCAAAATCTGATAACTATGGGGTCCAAGAACATCCAAGCATGCTTTAAGTGTTTTGGTGAGACAAAAATCCATTCTGCAAGTCACAAGGCACATACCAGAAATCATTTAGTTCAATAAAATCATAAACACAAAACACTATTCAAGTAAAGAAAGATCTACTCTAAGACTCCTCAGACATGCCAATTTAGTATGAAGGAGAAAATGCAGACATAATGGTAACAACAAAGCAGCCTTCTGACAATGAAGCGATATAAAAGCTTTACTGATGGTAAGACATGATGAGATACATGGATTATATTCTTCCCTAACAAGCCCAGCCACAATTTGGCCATTGTTGAAGTCTCTCTGGGAAGGAATGCTACCTTTTTACAAGAGATTTTCGACCTTACAAGGAGCATAATGTTCTTTCAAATCAAGTCCTCCAAAGTACTTCCAAACGTACTCTGTCAAAGTTAAGCCATAGCTAATATGTGTTGAGTGGAAAAGCTGTGTATGATATAGGGCAAAAAAGTCCATAACAGTGGGCGATGACCTACTGTAGTCAGAGACCACTTCATTTGGAAAACCTGTACTGTCCTCTGGAAGAAACTGTAGGAAGTGATCACAGCAAGATACCAGCTCCACCACCTAGTCAGAGTATGCCATAATCTTTGGATTCCACAGCTTATAACCAGAACGAATCTGAATCCCATCATAATGCAGAAAAAGTCTTAAGTCACAGCTGCTAATTCACTGGCTGACACTCTGAAATCACCAAGTGCGACAAGACTCTGGTAGCAAAACCCAGTGTCAATGTGGAAGACAAAACCTCTTATACGAAAGGCCTCACACAACTGGATAGATGGCAGATGACAAGATATCTACAGGTTGTTCCTACACCCATGGCGTATTCAAGAGATGGTACCCTTAATGGCAACCTAAAGAATAGCATTTACAATGTGCCTTATCAGTCACTGATTGCCAACACCACACCTCAGATAAATAGTGTAACCTTGAGTCTGAGCAAATGCAAGGCTTTCAAGATTAGTTTTCAGGTGCAAATGAACAATAAAACACTACTTTTTTCTTAATACAAATTAGTTGTCTTTCCCTTTAATCAAACCATAAGCGCCACAAAGATAGAAAACATATTTTCATCTTACTTTTCTTATTTTCTGTCAGTATTTGATTTGGAATTTTTTTTCTAAACAGTATTTTCTGTAAAAGTGCATGTTTCTTCTGGTGTTTTGCATACAGTGTTTTGTTGAGTCAAATCACTGGGTTAAGGAGGGAAGATAAATATCAAAAACTCTAATTCTAGCTACAGTATTGAAATCTGTGAATGTTACACAAACCATAACAGCCCAAGTAACACCTATTAATCACAGCGGTCAGATTTCTCACACGAACACTGAACAACAGTTGTTACTTTGAAAAGGACAATTAACTCAGCTACATTTCAAGCCTATCATTCCAACATTAACATTCCTTAAAACATAACAACATAACATTCATAATTCATAATTTATAACATTCATAATTCATAACATAACAACATAACATTCCTTAAAATGCTGTATCAGAGACGACTAATGAAATTTAAAGAATGCCAAGTAATTAAAAATGCAGACTGAAGCTAATAGTCAAAAATAGGCAGAAGAAGTACTGTTGTAAGTTGATGAAAGAGAAAGCCACAATAAATGATCCTCTTATCATAGGGATTTCTCTCTGTCCTCCTAAAATTACATCAGGAAGGCAAAGTTATTGACTGCAAAACAAAATGATGCAGCTCATGGCAGCCCCCTTTCAGGCCATTTTGGGGTATGAAAATTAAAAATAATAATAATAAACACATATTGATGCACAGACATTAGTAATGCAGAAAAGTTCAAGATATGCTGAAAAACATACTTTTTTTCAGTGTTTGGGTGCTGTTCTCTTTTAAAACAAATGGGCAACTGCTGCCTGATAATATCCTATCTAGAGATATGAATAATGTTAAGAGGTACAGCTGGCACAACATGGAGGTCAACGTTGTCATCAGGCTTTGTAACCACAATAAATGCCATAGAGAAAGATGGAAAAAAAATGGCAAGGTTTTTCTCCCAGAAATAAAGAATAAGCAATCAGCATAAAAGAATAGTTGTGTAAGACCTTACCATAACCATAGATGTCCTTCTCTTCTATGTTGCAGTATTCATAACAGTAGGGAGCAGCTGCCTGCAGCACCACTGTCCGGCCAGTATACCAAAGTCTTTGTCCTGAAGGGTATGTGTGATGTTGGCTACAAGGGCCATAAACTGGTGTTAGGTATAAAGGTGACATCTGCACGCACCCTCCTCAGAATAGTTTCTGCTGCATATACTAGTGCCCCTGAGGTTTTTCAGGAGGGTCCTAACTGAGACCCTTAGACTTACATGCCTGCCAGAGCCACAGCAGTAATAAGGCTATGTAGATAGAGACTTGGGGAAGATGATGGCCACAGGTGTTCATAAAATACCTGCTATAGCAGAAGCGAGAAACAGGGGGTAGGAGGGTGGGACTGAATACTGCAACATCGAAGAGAAGGACATCTATGGTTATGGTAAGGTCTTACACAACTATTCTATGTCCTTCTATTTTGATGTTGCAGTACTCATAACAGTAGGGAGAGTACCAGAGCTTTAAGTATGATCTTGGGAGGAGGAAGAGTTTCCATGATCCAGGAGATACTGTAGGATAGTTCTGGCAAAACCGGCTCTAGAACTGGATACCACATCCAGTTTGCAGTGTTTGGTGAAGGTGTGCACTGAGGTACAAGTGGCTGCCTCTAAAATAGAAGGGGAAATAATATCTTTGAAAAAGGCAGAAGAAGAGGCAGCTGCTCTGGTGGAATGTGGTTTGATACCACCCTGTAAGGTTTTCCCATGGTGGGAGTAGCAGTAGGAGATGGACATGGAGATCCATGAGGCAATGGTTTGCTTATAAACAGCTTTCCCTAGTGCTCTGGGATGGAAGGAAACAAATAACTGTTCTGATTTCCTGATGTCTTTGGTTTCGCCTAGGTAATATCTTAGTTGTCTGTGTACGTCCAGAGAGTGAAGGGTCCTCTCCGAAGCATTTTGAGGATGGGGGTAGAAGACAGGTAAATTAATGGTTTGATTCAGCGACAGTTCATTAACTACCTTGGACATGAAGAAGGGGTTGGTCCTGAGCACCACTCTGTCCCTGTGAAAGACTAGGTAGGGGGATGTGGCCATCAGGGTTTGGATCTCCAAAACCCTCCTGGTGGATGTGAGGGCAACAAGCAGAACTGTTTTGAATGTACAAAATGTCACAGAAGCAGAATTTTCAGGTTCAAAAGGAGATAGTGTTAGCTTTTCTAATATAAAGTTTAGATCCCACCGAGGAGGGATGGGTTTCTGTGGGGGTTTGATGTGGAGGACTCCTCTTAAAAAGAGTTTGACTTCTAGTCTGGATGCCAGGGAAGATGAAATAGGCAGACAGGCAGAGATGGCAGACAAGTGGACTTTGATCTAGGAATATGTCAGTCCTGTTTGGAGTAGCTCATACAAGTAGGACAGGATCCTAGGGATGGAGGTAGTGAGGGGGTCCTATTTGTTCCTATGACACCAAATGGAGAATCTGAGCCATTTAGCCAAATAGTTCCTCCTAGTGCTGGGTTTTTTGGCCTCCTGCAGAACATTAAGTACGTCCTCTGAGTAAAGGTGTATGTAAGGGATCAGGATTGCATCACCCATAACGTCAGTTTTAAACTGTTCACCTGTGGATGTAGCAGAGACCCCTTGTTCTGTGTGAGCAGGTCTATCCGGTGGGGGTAACCTGTGGTGACTGCCCTTGACTAGAGAAAAAAGGAGGGGAAACCAATGCTGTATTGGCCAAACAGGTGTCACCAGTAGGATTCTTGGTTTGTCCCTCTGAATTTTCAGGAGGACTTTCTGGATCAGAGTGAAAGGGGGGAAGGCACACAGAAACACCCCCCCCCCCACGAAAAGAAGGCATCCACCTTTCATGCTTGCGGGTGTGGGTTCTTTGTGCAGAAGTTCGGCATCTGCCTGTTGTCTGGGGAGGCAAAGAGGTCTGCTTGTGGAATACCCCACCTGTGTATCAGGTCTAGGAAAACCTCCCTCTGTAGCATCCATTTGTGACATGGGGCGGCGGTTCTGCTGAGTGGGTCTGCCATCAAATTCTGTTGAGAGGTGATATACATGGCCAACAAGTGTACTCTGAGGGAGTTTGCTAGGTTCCAAATCTGAATGGCAAGTCTGCATAGAGAGTAAGTCCTGATCCCTCCTTGTTTGTTTATGTACCACAGAACTGTCATGTTGTCTGTGATTACCTTTAAGATTCCTGGCAGGATAGAGGGTTGGAATGTTAGTAGGGCTAACAGCAAGGCTCTCATTTCCTTGATGTTGATGTGGTCTTTTACTCTTAGAGTGGACCATTTGCCTTGTACTGAGAGGTGCTGTTGATTTGTTTGCAACACTGCCCCCCATCCTAGGTCCGAAGCATCAGTGTAGAGGCATTGAAGTGGAGCTGGGGTCTGAAGGTGAAGCCTTGAGTTGGTCTGTATTGCAGATACCCACCACTGGATCTCCCTCTTTAAGCAAGGGAGGAGAGGGAGGGGCACATCCAAGGGTTGGGAATGTTGGTTCCATAGATTTTTTAGTACCCATTGAAATTTGCGCATGTGTAGTCTTGCCAAAGGCAGCATGTGTATAAGGGATGCCATGTGGCCTAATAGTTTCAGAAATTCCCGAGCTGTCAGAAAGGTTCGGGAAAGGGTCTGGTTGAAGTACAGACAGAGTTCCTGAATCCTTTGGTCTGGTATGAAGGCTTTCATGCAGTCTGGGCATAATCTGCATCCCAGAAAAATCATGTCCTGAGAAGGAGTCAGGCAAGATTTTTCTACATTTACAGTAAATCCCAGAAGAGAGAGTGTGTGTGTGACACCTGCTGCAAATGGAGGAGTAGGAGCTGCTGGTCTTGGTGCAGGATGAGGAGGTCATCTAGGTAGGGATATATTTGTATACCCTGTGCCCTGCAATAGGGAATGAAGGGGGCTAGACACTTGGTGAACACTCTGGGTGCTGTGGATAGACCAAAGGGCAAAGCAGAGAATTGAAAATGGCAGCAGCCTATAGAAAATCTGAGAAATTTCCTGTAATCCGGATGAATGGGGATGTGTAGGTAGGCATCCTTGAGATCTAGAGCCACCATGAAGGCTTGGGGGGGGGGATTAGAGGCAGGAGAATAGGTACGGTTATCATTCTGAAGATGGGTACGAGAAGGAAAAGATTGAGAAAGGAAAGCTCCAGCATAGGTCTCCAGGGATTCTCTTTCCTGGGAGCCAGGAACATTCTGGAGTAGAACCCTGAGTTCTTTTGAGGGGTGGGAACTGGTTCCATGGTGCCTTGGTTTAGGAGTTGTTGCATAATGGGAGGGAATAGGTGAATCTGTTTTTTTGGTGGTTGTGGAATGCCCTGAAAGGGTTGGAGTATCCACCAAGTCATGTAATATCCTCTCTGGATGATGGAGAGGACTCATTGTTTTTTTGTAAGTTTCTGCCAGGAGGGGAGGGAGAGAGTGATTCTTTTGTAAGTTTCTGCCAGGAGGGGAGGGAGAGAGTGAGATGGAGGGATAGGGGAGTTTCTGGATGCAGGGTGGGTGAGTCACAGTGGAGGAAGCATGGGATGGTCAGGCTGTCTCCAAAAGGGAGTGGCAGAAGATCCTGAGGACAGTCTTGGGGTAGAAGTCTTTCTCTGCTGTCTATGTCCCTTGGATTGTTGTGTTGAGGGAAAGGATTCCCTTTGTACAAAGGATGTTTTTTGAGGGCAGTTTCTGTGATATCTGGGAATGGGGGACACCAAAAGGTGTTTTAGATTTTGCAACTCTTTTCCCTTCTCTTGGAGGGATTTGAGGAGCTCAGCAGAGGCCTGTCCAAAAAATGCCTTAAGGTCTAGCGTAGCATCCAAATGTTTGGTCTGAACATCCATGGGTAGGGGTTGTAGCCGTACCCAGGAGTAATGACGCAGCACTGATCCAGAAGCAGCAGCTTTGGAAGCAGCTTCCACAGCATCAAAGCTGCACTTAATAGAGTGCCTGGTCATTTGTGATGTTGTAGAGAGGAGAGAGTTTAATTGTACTTTGGTGGGGGTGTCCTGGACCTCAGAAAGAAGGCTGGAGGCTTTAGAAATGGTATCAAGTACAAACTTTGTCATATGGGTTTGGTAGTTCAGGGCCCCAATGGCCAGAGTGGAAGATGTGTAGACCTTTTTACCTGTCCTGTCCATAAATTTACTGTCTTTATCAGTTGGATAACAAGCAGAGGAAGGAAGCTGTCTGGAGGTCTTGTCTGCAAAAACAGTTATAAGAGCTGGGTCAGCAGGAGGGTTCTTATAAAGAAACTGGGTATTCTGGGCGACCCTATAAAATCTGTCAAGTTGTTTCGCTGCTGGAGGTTGGGAGTCAGGAGACTGTGAAGCAGCTAAGAATGCATCTTGAAATGCAGGTAGTAAAGGAGGCACAGCTGAGGGTGCGGGTTGCTCCATTTGCAGAAGGTTAAAGTATCTTTTCTTAGAATCTGAGACCTCAGAAGCCTGCCACTTGAAGTGTTCCCTCATGAGGGAGATAGTCTCCCCAACACTAAATTCTTCCCCTGGGGAGTCTGGAGAAATAGAGTCCTCTTCACCTGGAGTCTCATAAGAGAAGGATTCCTCAGAGGATGAATATTCCTCCTCAGGCACATGGGTTGGTTGAGGAGTGAGAGTAGGTGGGAGTTGTTGGGACTGTAAGGCCTGAAAGATCTTAAAGAGGCTTTGGGAAAAGGATTCCCAGCTTGACATCTGAGGAGGTTCAATGTGCTTGGACTTCTGTTTCCTTTTCAAGGATGTGGTAGATAAGGGAGAAGTAGACGTCGGCCTAGCAAGAGAAGGAAGAGCAGGGGCCTCCGAGAAGATGAGCCGTGGTTCCCCTTCATCATCAGACTCTGATGGCTGAAATACCTCAGCGGACATACCTTCAGTATCCCCACCCCGGCTTCCATTGTGGTTCCCGGGCCTGCTTGGGAGGCCGTCATCTGAACGGACTCTGGGTCTGCTATCGCCTCTAGAGCTGGTTCGGATGCCTGAGTTTCTTCGCCTTCTTCCGAGGCGGCTAGTCAGATGGGCCTACTCCTCCTTCCATGCCTAACGCCAATCGTCTGAGTCTGTAATTCTCACGGTAAAGATTTAAACCTGCTAGTCAGCTACGAAGTGTTTTGAGGACGAACGACTTACATATAGAACAGGATGTATGGTCATGGACCTCGTCTGGCCAGAAAACACACTTATCGTGCGTGTGTCCTTGTGAGGAATCGGTCTCCCACAAGCACACTTCCCTTTCCTAGTTGGCATGTAGGTCTAAAACAGCAAGCAAAACAAGTAAGAAAAAACCCCAGAGGGGACTTATCTGAATGGTCCAAACGGTCGTCTGGTCTCGATACTCAAACCTGTAGTCGTCTGATAAAACGCGAAGTAAGGTAGAACTGCTGAACGGGCATCCGATGATCACTGCGGCAGAAAAATTCTGAGGAGGGTACGTGCAGACGTCACATTTATACCTAAAGCCGGTTTATGGCCCTCGTAGCCGATGTCACATGTACCCTCCAGAACAAAGACTTTGGTATACTGGCCGGATGGTGGTGCTGCAGGCAGCTGCTCCCTACTGTTATGAATACTGCAACATCAGAATAGAAGGACATCAACCGTATTGCACCTCTCATCAATAAAATCTTGTGAAACTGAAGTAAGCCGCTAAAGTGATGGAAACAAATCTCCCAGCTTGCTTTTGTGAAATATTTAAATCTGAATGCAGTGAGAATGAAAATACTATATTTTTTAACTGGGTAGCCATAAATGAAGACAAATGCCTTCTAAATGCACCGTGCTGAAATGTTGAAAAATATTTGCCTGACAATGCTAAACAGTTTATAGTCAAGCACTTATCATATTATACAATTTCTGACTGGGGCCTTGCAAATGGCTCTTCCAACCTGCTCAAGTCCATAGTACAGCTTTTCTTTTTTTTTGGCCATGATGGAGTTTCTGCACCTGAATAAGGAGATCATGTGCACTTCTAAAGCTCTGCAGTTTTGACACCCCCTAAAGCCAAGTAGTACTTTATACAGAAGCAAACAAACAATCTGTGATGATGCAACATTAGAAATGCTGAACTGAAATACAGAGACAGACTCTAATAAAACCTATTTGGAATGGAACCATAAAAAGGAAACAAAAATGCAGAAAGCAGTCTCAAAAATCTACTGAAATTGAAATACTCACATCTTTTACATTTTATCTCAAGGTATCCTCTGCATTTGGCTGATTCTTGGAAAGAATCCCAAGAGGTGACAACAGAGAAAAGGAAATTTTGAGGCTGCCACACGAAAGGAAGGGGTTCAGCACAAAAGGGCTTCAGGTTTGGACTTCCAAAGTTGCATTACTCCTTAATTGGAGATCCAGACAGCATTGTTTGACAGGAAAACTGAACGACATAAGCTGGAAAGCACTGGGAACTGCTGGGATGTAGCTGCATCATAAATTAAGATCAGGCCAACCACCAAGTGCAAGGAACTTTATAAAATAGTCATGCAAGGTGTTCAGAAAGGACGATCCTGCAAGCCAACCCAGTTTAGAGGGTCCCCAAAGTAAGATCAAAGAGCTCTGTAGGCATCAATATCTTGCTAGTAAAGAACCCAGGGCAATAACAGTAATGCATTTCAGAGCTGAAGTGCTGCTGCAGTCTATTTTATATGTACTGATTAAACAAAATCGAAACAGTCTGATGTGATATGTTTTATCTTTTTTTACTTTTATTAAGTTCACTACACAATGTTTATCTTACAGTGGCTGCACAGAGAAATGCTTCTTAACTGGAATTTACTACGTTTGCTCTTGAAAGAAAAGTGAAAGGATGAAAAGGAGCGATGAGTTGACTATAACAAGTTAACGGAGCTCCATACCTTAGGAATGCTGCATCCTAGGTCCCCGAAGTGTAATGCTATAGGCTTCTTTTGTCTAAACGCATGACTCTGGAATTTTCCCATCCGGAGAGATGTGTTATGAAATTACCTGGGTGTTAGAAAAAATACAGTACAATTAAAGAGATGCATTTAGAATACAATTAAATGCACCAGTAGTAATGACTTGCTCTTTATGCTGGAAGGTGTCAAGAAACCCTAGTGACAAGAATAAATAATGAAAATCCAGAGACCAAGCAGGAGTGGCATGCTATTCTACATGCTGGGTAAAGGGCAGACCAGAGGGACCTAGAAATCTAGAACTCTCAGCAGGATGCATTAACCTACAACAGACCGATAATAGACAAACTAACTGTTTTACTTCAAAAACCACACACTTCTTAAATAATTTACTGTATGTCATCTAATTATAACAAGATAGCACAAAAATTGTTTAGTATCTGTAAAAAATGCATTACATGTAACACAAGTAACTATACTCAATAATTTATACTATTATTAAAACAAGTTCATTACTACACAAAGGATAAGGGGACAATGACATTTACTGTCATACATGTCAGCTTGATTCTGTCTTGAGTCTGATTACACAGACCAGAGAATGAATACTTAACACATCAGTGGACACCTGGACCATTGTCATGTAATTTTCCTTCATGCTTGCATAAAAGCTACTTGAGGTATTGTCTAGCTAACCCGCAGACAGCAAGAATTCAGTAGCAATAACTGAATATGGAACAGATGTTAGAAAGGGGATCTATAAAATTCAAACAAAAATCACATTTAATCACTTTCCTTTTTTTATTTCAAAGAGAAAGAGATAATGCTGCTTAGACATACTTTATAATTGGCTCCCATCTTCTCTTATTGGAATGAAAATGTTGTTAGTGCTTGCAAACTAGTGAAATCAAAATGACTGTTACCAGACACAACAAACATCAGAGAAGCATCTAATTACGTCTGAAATATGTCCCAGGCTAAATACAGGGCTTCTTTAAGTCTGCTTGTATCATCTAATTTCAGAGTCGACGAATATACACCATTGTATCAAAAAGCTTTATCACAAACAGCTGGCTGCAATCAAAGATAATGAGGTTATCCAGCAATAGGCAAGATAGCCAAGGAATGTTTGTATGCTACTACAATTAAAAAAAATGAAAAAAAGAAAATCAGATGTTCAGTGGTAAACAATAATTAAAACAGAGTGCATGTGTTTGTACTGCTTCAGAGTTTTCAGCTCCACACAAGCAGAAATGCAGCAAACAAAAAAAAAAAACAATCACCAACGTGAACTGTCAGATCTGACTTGGCTGTTCCAAAAGCTTATGGCAGCATAGAACTCTCAAGCTTCTCCCTTAAGCAGAATGCACCAAACCCAAATACCTCAGAACTTGTTTGTTGGCTATATCATACAGAAATAATTCTCATAGAAATAGACATACATGTAAATATAGAAAACAGCTAGACAAAGTCTAATCGAGAGCTTTATCATGCTTAGAGTATATAAAAAGTTTTATAGCCACTCACTCTTCCAGAAAACCATAACGATGGGGGGGGAGTTGAGGAAGAATGAAAATGGACCACACAGATGGAACATTATGGTAAGTACGTTACTCCTTTATCTGATGTTGTCAATTTTCATTTTGCCCTCAAGTGATGGGGCAGAGTCTGCTGCTACCCAAATCCCAGGCTGGATTCAAGGAAGGATATTCCTAAGCACTATTCAGCCAAATGATGCTCTATTTCTTGATATCAAATCCAATTTGTAATGAATGACAAAGGTATGGGGAAGCCCAAGTTGCTGCAGCACATATTTCTTCCATGGAAGCTCCTGAATGAAAAATAGAGGAAGTTGCTAAGGACCGGGTTGAATGAGCATGAATCTGCCTTGGTAAAGGGATATCCAGTTTGTTGTAAATAATGCTGATGCAGCCTGTAAGCCATTTGGCTAGGGTGACTTTGGACACTGATTTACAAGGTTTCACATCCACAAATGAAACAAATAACTGAACTGTAGATCTGTTGCCCTTTGTGCTACGTAAACAGAAACACGGCTGCCTATGAACATCCAATGAATATAATAAATATTCATCTTTGTTTGAATAATTTGGAAAGAAAACTGGTAAATTGATGTACTGGCTAATACGGGATTTCAATACTATTTTGGGCAAAAAAGATCCATTAGTTTGTAGTGTAACCCTGTCTTTTTGACAAATTAAGATATGAGGGCTTCACAGACAAGGTCTGAATTTCTGAAATTTGTCTGGCAGACGTAATAGCTAACAATAACGTTTTCCAAAAAAGAAATTTAAGACACAGTCATATGCAGGATCAAAAGGGGATGGATCAAGGCTTGCAGTACCAGGTTAAGATCTCATGGAGGGGTAAGCTCTTTAAATGGAGGTTTTAAAAGGAGTGTGCCTCAGAAAAAGGTTTTACAAAGTTTATGAGAACTGTGTGAGGAACCATGAAATCCAATATGGATATTAGAAACTGCCGCCAACTGAACTTTAACTGCTGAAACACTGGCTCCTTGATTAAAAAGTAGCGTCAAAAAATCGAGAACGACATGAATTGGGGCAGAAAAGGGGTTTGTATGATTTTGAACAGCCCAGTGTACGAATCTCTTCCATTTACTGGCAAAAAGTTTCCTTGTAGATGGTTTAAGGGAAGATAACAAAATGTGACGAACAGGAGACAAGAGCATTGGTTGTCTGGCTATTACTGGAAATGGAGAAACCAAGCCATCAGCTTGAGATTGAAAAGGTTGGGATGAATCATGCCTGTTGGGTGAGACAGCAGATCTGCAGCTGGGTCCAGAATTCAGGGCTGATGAATTAAATGAGGCCACAGGAAGGGAAACCAAATCTGTCAAGGTCAACAGGGCGCAATGAGGATGACTTTAGTCTTCAACCTGGCAGCTCTCTGTAGGAACTTTGGAATCAAAGGAATTAGGGGATAAGCATAAAGGAGATGGGGGGGGGGCAGTCATGGAGAAGAACAACCCTTGGTGACTTCCCCTGTGGGGAGATTAGGGCAAAGTAGCTGCTGCACTTGTTGTTCAGGGGAGATGCAAAGAGATCGCAGCAAGACTGGCCCCATTGTCGGAAATTCAGTTTGGTAATGTTCTTGTTGAGGGACCACTTGTGAGATAGCAGAATGTAACAAATGCAACTTAAAAAAACAAAAAAAATAAACTATTCAAATACCACCAAGACCACAGATCCAAAAAGTAAGCGAATTTAATGAAACACTTAGCGCCTCGGCTTACACAGCCTTCCAAGAGTAAAAACGCTACAAAATACTGTTTGCTTATATACAGCATATTGCACAAAACAATTAGTCAATTAAGCATACAATTCAAATCACATACTTCAAATTACATTCTTTGTTGAGTCGAAGCAGAATGTACCTGCTCAGTTTGTCCGCTAATAAGTTGAACTTCCCTGGAATGTGCATTGCTATAAGAAAGCGGTTGGAAAAGCTCCCCCATAGCCAAACCCTGAGTGCTTCTCGACATAAAGGGTAAGATTTGGTTCACCCTTGTTTATTGATGTACCAAACCACTGGCATGCTGTATGTTTGAATCGCAATCATTCCTAAAGGGAGAGCATTCTGGAAGGCAGCAGTGCAAAAAACACTGCTCTCATCTGTAGGATAGTGATATGCAAACTGGCCTCTTCGGGGGACCATGTGCCTTGGACTGTCTTTCTCAGGTAATGTCCTACCCCAGCTGAGAGGCATCTGTGGTCATAACAGCTTGGGCTGAGAAAGGATGAACAAACATCCTTGTACTTCTTCTGACTGAATCTACCACAGTAGATCCCTTTTGCATATAATGGTGATTCATATAGGAGGAGATAAAGGAAGATGAAGTACTGACCATTGCGAGGCCACCATCCATTGAAGAATTCTCACCTGATATCTGGCTAAGGGTAGTAATGTTATTGCTGCTTCCATTGACCCCAAAGCCTGAAGGACCAAGCGGGCTGGGATTCTGGTACTGCACACTATCTTTCTCACTTACAATCCTATTGGTTGAACTCTGAAAGGGGAAGTGTGGCTATAGTTGATTTTGTATCAAGCAGTGCTCCTATGAATTCTAGACTCTGACTGGGTTCTAAATGAGTCTTTTGGTAGTTATGGTGATTCCTAGTAGGGCACATGTCTGGATCATTTTCCATCTTGCCATGAAGAACTGATGCCTGGTCAGGGCAGAAATGAGCCAGCCATCCAAGTATGGAAACACTCGGAATCCTTGCAGTCTCAAGTGAGCTGCTACTACTGCCATGCATTTGGTAACCACCCTGGGGACTAAGGTGAGACCAAAAGGCAGAACCCTGAACTGATAGTGACTGGCTCCCAGCCGGAAGCACAAAAATCTTCTGGATTGTCTGCTCATCTTTATAAGAGAGCATGCATCCTGAAGATCTAGTGAGCACATCCTAATGTCCTTTTCCAAAGAAGAAAGAATGGCATGAATCGTGATCATCCAGAACTTAGTCTTTCAAACAGATTTGTTTAACATGCTGAGATCCAGAACTGCTCTCCAGTCTCCTGTTTTCTTTGGCACTAAAAAGAATCTTGAGTAAGTTCCAGATCCTATCTGCTCTGGGGGGACCTCTTGGATGACTCTTTTTTTCTAGCAGCTTTTGAATTTGAATTGCTGCTTGTTCCCTCTGACTGGGTGGAAGATCGGGGAATTTTATTGAATTGGGAGGATAAAGGGAAAATGGTGTTATATAGCTTCTGGAAACGATTCACTGCACCCAAGTATCTGTTGTTAGTTCTAGCCAGGCTTTCTGGTGCAGGGACAAACAACCCCCAATTACCTCCAGAGAAGGACAATTGGGCCTCCTTTCAGGAGAGCTGAAAGTGTTTACCAAAGAATGAATCTCAACAACCTTGGTTCTGCGGGCCACCTCTGTTGTGAGGGCGGCACCTACAATTTCAGTATTCCTCTCTGCCCCTGGGGAATCTTCCTCCACATGTGTCCTGGAAAAATTCTTGGGAATTTCTGAACCACATTTTCCCATCACCTCAATTATTCCTTGAAAAGGATCTTAGGGGGAGGAAAATAAAAACTACCCACAAAGGTAGCCAAGAGCTACGACAAGCATAGCTTTTCCGCTGTGACATGGCAAATGAGATCTGAGGTACTTGGGGTTTGTGCATTCTGGGTAAGGGAGAAGCTCGAGAGTTCTATGTTGTCACCAGCTTTTGCAATGGCCGAGACGGATCTGATGGTTCGGATCCAAATCCATCGGATCCAAATCCATCAGTTGAGGACAGAATGAAAACTGACAACATCACATCAGCTTTGATGTTATGGTCTCAATGATATGAAGATCGACTTACTGCTCAGTCAACATTCTGAAGTAGACCACCTCTGGGCATGCACTTTTAAGGCTAAAAATAAGAGAGCCCTTGAAGGCTACCTAAATGATGGCTTCTCTTGATTGGTTCTCACCCTAACAAAAGGTGAACAAATGGACCAATTTGCAGAGAGGGAACTGATGGTTAGCAGTCAGTGAAGAAAAAAAAAAAGTGCCAAAAAATGTTTATCAAGTCTCTTTATGTCCTTGGCTCAATGCAGATAATATCTCAGTTGCATGTGAACATCTGAGGAATCATCACCCTTTCCCTTTATCCAAAGAGCAACAGAAAATTGGTAATGGCAATCCCCCGCTTCAAACCTGAGAAAACAACTGTGGTTCATGTGTACAAGGATGTATAGATAGGAATCCTTTAGATCTGGAGTAAGCTTCAGGCCCTATGAAAATAGGAAGGATGCAAGGAACTGCAGAATAAGTATTTTTAACTTTGGAATAACTTGGATTTTTCAAGTTGCACAAATACAGAAGAGGACACAAAGTACAGTTGTGTACACTTACCATAAATGTAGATGTTCGAGTGTATGCACTGTTGCAGTCATCACATTTGGGTTATCTGCCTGCAGGTAGCCCTCAGCCGGCCTGAATACCAGAGTTTTCAGATTTATGTGTCAGATGCTGTCTCTTCTTCCATGTCGTCAGGTCATCAGGGGTATAAGGTATGCAGCCGACGCCATTACATCAATTTTTCTTGCCCCAGATGTCAGGTGCCCCCACAATAGGAAGCAATTATATGGTATGGTACACCCCCATCAAAAAGCAAACACACCAGGAAAAATAAATATACCAAACAAGAAGGAAAGGTAAAGCCAAGATAAGTCAGGGGGCTGGAGGGAGTGTAACCAGGACTGCAACAGTGAATACACTCGAACATCTACATTTATGGTAAGTGTACACAACTGTACTATGTTCTTCATGTTTCATTGTTGCAGTCATCACATTGGGTTGATTCCCAAAGCTAAGGAAGGGAGGAGGAAGTTAAAGAGCATTAGGGCCAGATATTAAACCCTGCAACACTGCAGTGGCAAATCCAGCTCTGGATTTAGAAAAGATAGGCATGTGGTAATGCTTGGTGAATGTATGTACAGAGCTCCAGGTAGCAGCTTCCAGGATGTCCCTGGTAGGGACTCCTCTGAGAAAAGCCGCAGAGGTAGATGCAGCCCTTGTGGAATGTGATCTTATTCCCTGAGGGGTATGTTTTCCATGGTGCTTGTAGCAGAAATGAATGCAATGGACTATCCATTTGGAAATGGTTTGCTTAGAAATGGCCTTCCCCTCTGGCCCTGCAGCAAAGCCAACTAGCAGCTGTTCAGATTTTCTGACAGGCTTAGCCCTGTCCAAGTAAAATCTAAATTGTCTGTGCACGTCCAGAGAGTGGTATTCGTTCACCTTTGTTTTGTGGATTAGGGAAAAAAGTAGGCAAATGAATGGACTGATTTAGGGCCACACTAGACACCACCTTGGACATAAAGGAAGGATTAGTCCTGAGGGAAACCCTGTCTGCATAGAAGATAATGAAGGGTTCCACTGCCATGAGGGCCTGTAAGTCACTCTTCTTGCTGAAGTGATGGCTAGAAGGAAGGCTGTTTTCCAAGAAAGGAATTTCAACTCTGCTGTTGCAGCTGGCTCAAAGGGGGAGAGTGAGCTTTTCCAATACAAAGTTAAGGTCCCAGGCTGGAGTGGGAGCTCTCCTGGGGGGTCTTAAATTTTTGGCCCCTCTAAGGAATTGTTTTAGCAAGGGGTGAGAGAAGAGGGGTGGCTCAGTATTATAATGTGCTGAAATGGCAGAGGCATGAGTTTTAATTGACGAGAAGGATAGGCCCTTGTGAAGCATTTCTGTTAAGTACTGAAGAATATGAGGTAAGCTGGGCACCATTGTGCCCATCCCCTGAGTCTGGCTCCAGGAACAGTATCTTTTCCACTTTTCAGCATAGGATTTTCTAGTACTAAGCCTCCTTGCCTCCAGAATGACATCCAGCACCTGCTTACTGAGGGATGCTAGAGGAGAGCTCAAGGAATTAGCCAGGCTGCAAGGTTCAAGGTTTGAAGCTGAAGGTGCAGAATCTGGCCCGCCTGCTGGGACAGCAGGAAAAGGGTCTTAGGCAGGTGCCATGGTTGCAGCAGTGTCATACTGCACAAGATGGGGTACCAGTGCTGGCGTGGCCAGTCTGGTTGAATTAGTATTTTCCTTGGCTTGTCCTGTTTGATCTTTAGTAGAACCTTTGAGAGAAGAGGCAGAGGGGGAAAGGCATAAACCGAGTGGCTTTCCCAGGTAAAGGACAGGGCATCCATTTTCCAAGCTTGACTGTGGGGAGTTCTTGTGCAGAATTTGTTCAATTGGTAGTTCTGAAGTGAGGCAAACAGGTCTACCTCTGGAGTCCCCCATTTGTTCCTCAAGAGGTTGAATATTTTAGGTTCTTGTTTTTATTTGTGTGGGTCCATGAGATTTCTGCTTAAGTCATCTGCCAGTGAATTTAGTTTGCCTGGCAGGAATTGAGTTTGTAGGTGTACTTGGTAGCTCAAGGCTGTGTTCCACAGAGCCATGGCTAGTCTGCAGAGAGGGTACGAGTGGGTTCCCCCCTGCTTATTTATGTACCACATAACTGTGGTGTTGTCTGTCTTTACCAACAGTTGTCCTGGAAGTATATGGTCTTTGAAGGCTGTCAGAGCATTCTGTACAGCTAACATTTCTTTTTGATTGATATGCAGGTGCATCTGTCTCAGGTTCTATTTGCCCTGAATGCAATGCCCTGCCATGTGAGCCCCCCATGCATAGTCTGATGCGTCTGTTGTTAGGGTTTGGGTGGCAGGGGGTAGAATGAAAGGGAGTCCCTTGTGGTAGCAGGTCTCTGCCCACCAAACAAACTCTGTCTTCATACAAGGAATGATAGAAATCATTGTTTCCAGGTCCTGAGAATGTTGACACCATAGGCTTTTTAGATACCATTGGAGTTTCCTCATATGCAGTCTTGCATATGGAATTAGTAGAATGCAAGAGACCATGAACCCCAGGGCTTGCGGTATTTTCCTTGCAGATAGCTGGGGTTTTGTGGCCAATAGTTTGAAGTAAGTTGTCAAATAAACTTGTTTCTCCGCAGTGAGGAATGAGGAACGCCATCTGGGAAGTTGTGTTCAAGCTTGCTATCAGGAATACAATCTGTTGGCAGAGTACTAAGTGAGATTTATTTTCGTTGATGGTGTCCCCCAGTGAGGTTAGAAGGTTAGAAGTTTCTTTATGAATACCAGGTGTTGTAATAGCAAGTCCTGGCTTTCTGCCTGAATCAGACAATCATCCAAGTATGGGTAAATTTGAATATTTCTCTGCCTGCAAAATGCAACGGCTAGAGCTACACACTTTGTGAATACCCTGGGCACAGTAGATAAGCCAAAGGGAAGTGTAGAGAACTGATAGTGCATGGAGCCTGCCCTGAAGCGTAGGTATTTCCTGCAAGATTCCCTTACTAGGATGTGCAGGTACGCTTCCTTTAAGTCTAGGGTTGCCAGCCAGGCATCCTTGGCTAACATAGGAAGAAGCTATTGAAGAGTTAGCATTTTGAATTTTGGAACTACCAGAAAGGTGTTGAGAGTAGAGAGGTCCAGGACAGGATGCCAGGAGTTGTCTTTTCTGGGTACCAGAAAAAATCTTGAATAAAAACCTTGTCCCCTTTGTTCTGCTGGGACAGGTTGAATAGCCCTGATACTGAGAAGACAGAGAACCTGCTGTTGGGTCTCCACCCACTGATTTGGGGGTAGGTCTGGCCAACCATATGGGGTTGATAGTGTGTGGAAGTGGAATCTGTATCCTTGGGAGACTATGTTCAAAACCCATTTGTCCTGGGTAATGAGTTCCCAGTTTTTTGCATGCAGGGCGAGCGTTCCTCCTAAGGGAACAGGTAGTTGAGCAGGGCTTGGAAGGGTTAAAGTTAAGTCATTGTGCAATTTTTCCATAGAGGGTGGCTTACTACTCCCTTCTTTGGAAGTGGGAGCCCACCACTGCTTAGGTCTGTGCGTAGCCTGAGACTGTAGTCTAGGTGGTCTGCTGTTCCTGGGTTTGGACTGAGAAGGCCTGGAAGGGACTGGAAAGGACCAGTTCTTTGAAGGCCAATGCCTACTGAATCTGGGAGGCTGTACTTGTAGGAAATCTTTAACAGTTTGCATAGATTTAGCTTTTTCCTCCATCCTTTTGAAAACTTCTGCTTTGTTGCCACAAAGGCGGTCTTGGTTTAAGGGAGCATTCAGTAATTCAGCTTTAACATGATCTGGCAAGTTTTGTTCCTTAAGCCAAACATGCCTTCTAAGTACAGACCCAATGACAGCAGCCCTGCAAGACGCTTCTAAAGCGTCAAAACCACATTGCAAAGTACGTTTACCAACTTGATCTGCAGAATGCATTAAATCTTGCAATTTTGTGTTCAGCACAGTCAGAAATCAACATAATTTTCTGTTTAAGTAGTCCCATAATATGCTGCTGATACTTTAACATATGAAACTGGCAATTTAAAGCCCTAATGGCCAAAGAAGCAGAAGTGTATACCTTCTTACCCCATCTGTCGAAGGCTCTAGAATCTCTATCAGAAGGGGGAGGATTTTTGGCAGCAGTAGCCTTAATGCCTTTTGGTCCTTGGGAAATGGTCTCTGGATCCGCAGAAGGATTCTTGAAGAGGAACTTGTGAGAGTCAGGTACTCTGTAGTACCTGTCAGGTTTTCTGGGAGCTGGAGGTAAAGTGTCTGGGGTAAGGCTAGATTCCAAGAAAGCATCATCTATAATGTCCAGAACAGGAGGGATAGCTAAAGGCCTGTGTTGAGGCAAGAGTAAGAATTCCCTAAGTCTCTTTTTGGACTTAGAATAATCCTGGCTTTCACAGAGGAAATGCTCCCAAAGAGTATGCAAGGTTTCACCGAAAGAAAGATCTTCTGGAGGGGAAGCAGAGGGAATAAGAATCCTCATAAGTAGATAAGGGCAAATCCTGATAATCAGAAGAAGCAGAAATATCAGATTCCTGATCAGAAGAATCAGAAAGAAAATCAGTTCTAGGTCTCTTAGAGGGGGAAAGCTGGCTTCCCCGAATTAAGGTAATAAGGTCTTCAGCCATTTTAAGCATTTGTTTTTGAGGCATATGGGCTTGAGCCTGCAGTTTGGTCGTCAGTTTTCTAGGCGTAGTGCGAGTTTTTCGCCTGGATGAAAACTATGGTGTCAGTTTAATGTGAATGTCTGTAGGCCTGAATACACCCTCAGAAGCCAGTGCCTGCACAGCAGCTCCGGACCCATCTAAGGTAGAGACATCCGCAGGTTTCATAGTCGAAGAAGCATCTCGTGGCATACCAGACTCCAAATGGGTCTCAGTAGAGGCCTGCGAATCTGATGTAGCAGGTATCAGGGGCTGTGAAAACGCCTCACTGAGTACCGACGGACTGGCGACTAGCTTAACGGAAGCATCGTTGGCAGTTTTGGACCTATGCAGTCTGTCTCTTTCTTTATCCTTACGTTTTTTCAGAAGATCGGTAGTTGGATCGCTTAACGAAGCCATTTCAGAGTACACAGATTGAGTATGAAAGTAATTGGCTGCAAAAATAGCCCGACGACGAATAGTTCGGGCATTTAACAAGGCACAAAACTGACAGCGAGGGACGTCGTACTCTGGGCCTAAACAGGGGATGCAGTACGATTGAAAATCTCTATGAGGTATTTGCTTTCCACAGGTAAAACAATTGTTAACTTTTACTGACATCGGTTAGAGCAAGAAAAAGGATCCCCAACGGGGTACTTATCTTTTTTGAAGACTTTGGGTCTGAAACTCGAAAACGAAAATTTTAGGAGACGGCCGACCGACATTTGCGTACTGCTTCTGCTTCAGGCAGCGCACAGCAAGAAAGACTGATGTAATGGCGTCTGCTGCATGTTTTATACCCCTGACGACCTAACGTCATGGAAGAAGAGACAGCATCCGACGCAGAAATCCGAAACTCTGGTATTCAGGCGGGCTGAGGGCAGCCTGCAGGCAGATAACCCAAATGTGATGACTGCAACAGTGAAACACGAAGAACATCACTCATGTTTTCATGATACTAGGAAAAGCTTTAAGTAGAAACCTGTGGTGCCTTCTTTCCTTTAACCTCTCTCTGCTGTGGTCTGCTGTAGTAATACCTGCAGCAGGGGCTGTACAAGATATATTTGATCTTTGGGTACACGAGGTATTCCCTGAAATTTATAGAAAATCAACAACTACAACCTACACCCCTGCAGTACAGTCTGCAGCACCCATCTGTTTTCTGGAACTGCATTCCAGCCTTTGTAAATTAAGGTTAGGGCAGATGCTAATTATGGAGAGCATCTGGCTGAATTAATGGATGAAGTGGGATTTTGATTAAGGGAGAAGGGGAACATGAAGTGGAACACAGTCCAAAGTATTCCCTGCCAATGTCTTGGCCCTGAGGGCCATCAGGCTTTCTTTCTAGTCACCATACCACTTTCTCTTCTGAAGGACCACCTTCTCCTTTGCCTGCTTTTCTTTATTCTAGCAACAGTAGAAAGGTCGTGCTTACAGGTGTAACTACTATTGTAGTTTGGTATGGATCCGGAGTAAGCTTCAGGCCCTATAAAAATAGGAGGTATACAAGGAACTGCAGAATAAGTACTTTTAACTTTGGAATAACTTGGATTTTTTTTCAAGTTGCACAATACAGAATAGAACTCAACACTCATGTTTTTATCATACTAGGAAAAGCTTTAATTAGAAACCTGTGGTACCTTCTTTCCTTTGACCTCTCTCTGTTGTGGCCTGCTGTAGAAATACCTGCAGCAGGGGCTGTACAAGATATATTTGATCTTTGGGTACAGGAGGTATTCCCCGAAATTTATAGAAAATCAACAACTGCAACCTACATCCCTGGGGTACAATCTGCAGCACCCATCTGTTTTCTGGAACTGCATTCCAATCTTTGTAAATTAAGGTTAGGTAGACACTAATTATGGACAGCATCTGGCTGAATTAATGGACAAAGTGGGATTTTAATTAAGGGAGAAGGGGAACATGAAGTGGAACACAGTCCCAAGTATTCCCTGTCTATGCCTTGGTCCTGAGGGCCATCAGGCTTTCTTTCTAGTCACCATACCACTTTCTCTTCTGAAGGACCACCTTCTCCTTTGCCTGCTTTTCTTTATTCTAGCAACAGTAGAAGGGTCAGTGCTTACAGGTGTAACTACTATTGTATTTGGGTATGGGTGTGTGAAACACCTGCTTGACTGACTCTGTTGTCTTATTCTTCTCTTTTAGTTGCTTAAAGATCTGAAAAGTGGACCCAGAATGACATGTACATTAAGGATCTGTGCTTTTGCATCCTCTTACAGGGTTTGAATCCTGAGCCAGGGATGTCTCCTAATCAATGACCCCAGAGCAGCATCTCAGTGATTCACCTGTCTACCTGCACAGTAGAATGAGTAAAGCTGACTAGCTTTGTCTTCACTGTTGTGTCAGCATCTCCCCAATCATGTGAACTAACTGGCAGAGGACTTCACTCAGGCACTTAATGATATGGGCCTGACAATTTCAGCCATCACGGCCATGGTTAATGGCATGTAAACATTCTTTCAATGTAGTTTAAGACTCTGATCACCTAGACATGGGGAAGGGTATTTGGGGCTGAAACCAACCTAAACTCCTTTACTGTACCCAGGAACACAGTGGATTTTACATAGGTCCTTAAAAGGGATCTGAACCATGTTAAATGGCCAGGCTTCCAGAGAGCAGAGGATTGGGAGTGTGGTTCCAGTAATACTGGATTAAAGGCATCCTCAAAAATCTCAAGAAGTGCAGATATACCTAGTGGCTTTGGGGCAACCAAGCCCAAATCTTTTTGGAGCATCTGACACATCCCTAGCCTCCCATTTGAAGTGAGACCTCATTACAGACAGAGTCTACCCAACTAAGATATCTTCTGGTGAAGAACACATTTAGGGTGCCCTCAGCATCCGTATCACAACCCAAAGAGAAGGGCATCGACATCCGATGTGAAAAGTTGGCTTGTCATCTCTTTCATAACCTAAATAATCTGAATCTCTCAGTCGAGAAGTCTCTTTCTGAAAAGGGGTTAAACCTGAGTTGAACAGCAAAGCTGAACTGGCCTGTAGGTTTTGAAGGAATGTGAGAAAATCCTAGGCAAATTTCTAGTAATCTTAACTCATTCCCTCAAATAGAGCTCTGGAAGTTTGCACTGTAACTTCCAATGGGCGGAATTAAGTGTTTTGATAGAATCAAATTATGCCCTAATATTTCAAACAAATGTTCATATCTCTGGAACCATAGGGGTTACTAAAGAAGTATAAATGGTAAACCCTTCGGCACAAACTATTTTTACAGTGGTAGAATTCCTGAGGTTCTATGTCTTAAACTAGATTTTATAAGTCGCAGTAAACATAGTAGCTATTAAGTTTGTAATATTTTGTAAACAACGTACAATATCTCTGAATGCATGATCAGTGCAGTGGTACAGCGGTTAGTATTGTCGCCTCACAGCAACAGGTTCTTCTGTTCGATTCTCATATGGGGTATCTTCTGTGCGGAGTCTGCATGTCCTCCTTGCATTCACGTGGGGTTGCTCCGGTTTCCTCCCCCTTTCCACAGACATGCATCTGGAGCATTTCCCCCGGGCCTCCTCTAAAAATGGGCTCTGTTCCAGTTGGACTTTCCCTGTAAACAAATGTTAAATAAATAAATACATCTCAGCAAGCACTCAAGTTACACACATACCATCAGCAATATTTTGTTCATCCAGCTGACAGCTTTCATGGGAGGTGAAGCAGTTCTGTCTGCACTACTTGGTTGTCAAGATATTTACAAAAGCATGACATTTATGATAATTTAAATACATATTGTACAAATAACAGTTAAATTCTCTAACTACACTAGACAGAGGTCAATTATCAATACAGTTGTGTTAGCCATTGTTCTAGCTTTAAATTGAAACCTTTTAATACTTTGTATGTAGCATGGTTTTGGAATTATTAATGCAAATAGGATCAAGTAATATTTGATGCCTATATGGGTCACTAAGAAGTAACAGCAGAAATGCCTGAAGGCGTCACTCTGCTGTAATGAGTTAAGAGGCAGCCTGGGTGGGAAGTGGGCTTGATTACGCATCTTGCATCTGGCTAGCAGATGGTTGAAGGAGTACAGGAAGGTGGACATCTAGTCTTCAATAACTAGGCCCCACACATGTCAGGTCTCTTGGCTGACAGTCCCGTACCCTAGCACTGTGATTTCTGGCATTCTCTCTGAGCAACATGATGGGGCTATCTCACACTCTCATCATGACAATGAAATACACCTTGGAGTTGAGCTCTGATCAGAACATGGCTAATGTACTTTCTGAATCAGAGGATATATTGCCAACTGAAGGCATGGTGAGATCCAGAGAGGTAGCACCAGTGGCATCAGTAATAACAGGAGTCCGGACCTAGGGAAACCTGCTGTAATGGTAGCAATGTCCACAGTCTCTCACCTAGCTATGCTTTTCTTCTTTTTAGGTAGAATGCCTGAATAAGGCAACTGTTAGGGGTCACCTGATGATGACTGAAGAGGACAATTAATTGAGGTCTTTTGCTGAGAAGATCTGGGGCAAATGCCTCCAGTTTCTGCTACCTTCATATTGGGGTTTTAATGTTAAAACAAGCAAATAAAACAAAACAGGGCATGTTGAAGGAATGTCCCAAGCAGAAAATACACTGAGAATGAAACTTAGTGTGGAATACGGTGTTTACAGATACAAGTATTCATTTTCTGCGGACAAAACATATCACTGAAGGGCTAATGTGTCCATGTCCAGTGAAATATAGGGCAAAAGCCAATCTTTTTTTTAGCAAAAGTAATATCATAAAGAAAAGAAAATTAAAAAATCCCCAGTGTGGCATTTATCTGCTCAGAACTGGATTATCATGCACCAAACTACCAAACTGAGTTACTCATTACTGCATGAAGACCATTACTGTACTACAGCAAGAATGAATTACAAATGGTACATGGTGACACCCTCAATTATACCAACAGCTTGGTGATGTTTCCGGGAAGGATGAGTCTATCCAGCCAGGTAGGGGAGATGGAAATGGTCTGGAAGTCAAACCAGACGTCAGATTTCACTTGTGGCCGAGTTCAAGAAAGGTTATGACTGCAACAGTGATCCATATGAATAAAACCTGTTGGAAATGGTCATTTGTTCTGCAGTTCTTTGGGGTGTTTCTATATGCTTACCATGACAATGCGCAGAGATGCCAGCCTCACTAAAGCCTACACACCCTCAGTCTCATCTTATAATATGTTGTCTTTACATAGGTTCAGCCAGCACTTGGTTACCTCATGCTCACCTTTTAGTCTTCACCAGAAAATGTTCCTGAGCTGGAAAACATCCCAACCTTTCCCAACTTAGGAGAGATGGCCACTGTATCAGTCATATTCTCAGGTCCCAGTCTCACTACCAATACCTCAGCAACTTGAGTTATATTCAGGGAACAAACTCTAACATGTTTTTCAATTATTTGATGACACTTGTATTCTAATTTTAAATGTGATAATTTTTGTCTCAATAAATTGCACCAAACTTTACATTTCACCAGCCATATAAGTGAAATACAATTACACTTCACATTTGAAAACATCCAAATGTATCAGCAACCTAAATATAGTTTCATTGTACTACATCTATGTGCAGAACAATTTATTTCTGTTTACATCCCTGCAGAATACAAGCTGTTCTTTGGTCTTTCTGCACTGATTCTCCTGAGAAAAAACAATAAACAAGCACTGGCTCTTGAGACACTAACGGGTGTTTCTCCTGTAACTGGAAAAGGTCTCAGTTCAATAACATTCCCATTAAACATCTCCATGGCTGACAGTCATTCTGCTCATCCATCTAGTCATCTGGCATAAAGATATCATTCAAATTACCAGCATAACCTGAACATATGTATTTAAATACTTCTGACTAATACTTGCAAAAATATTGCAACTAATACCATATAAACTAATACTGACATTCATTATAGCACGACAGATAGTTCTTAAATGTCATGTTCATTAAATATTAATGCATCAACGTACACAGACTTTGCTGCTTCTCTTCCATACACCACACCAAGCAGTGCATATGAGATGCTCTCAGATGGTATGATAATAGGTCACAAACAAAATGGAACAGAAATATATTGTGGGCTCTCATGGTACACCAAGCACCACAGGTAAGAGGTATATATTGGTGGTGGCAGATTATGCTGCTAAGTACACTAACGTGGTGGCTTTATCCCCTGTTGAGGCAAAAAGGTGGTAAATACTCTGTTGGAAATTTTTAGTGGGGTACATTTTGCATGGAAAATACTGACAGGCAGGGAGTTAACTTTATGTCAGACCTGCTAACTTGTTTGTGGAAACACTGAGGGGTAAAGCAGTTAAAAAACTAACCCTACCATCCACCAACAAATGCTTTGGTTGGAGAGGTTTAATTCTACTCTTAAGCTTATGATAAAAGCATTCACAAGCCATTTTAAGCAGAAATTGCAAAAGTAGCTTCACCATCACCTCTCTGCATACAGTGAGGTACCCCAAGAAGGATCCCTACTAAAATGCCAAGTGCCGACAAGCTGAAAAAAAAAAAGACCAAAACGATGGGAAAAGAGTGAAACTAGAAAATCACTCTTCTCCTTTAAACTTCTTGTTGCAGGTGTGTTTGTGTGTGTGTTTGTGGGGGCATGTCCTCATGCACCTCCCAAATGTGTGTGTGTGTGTGTGTGTGTGTGTGTGTGTGTATATATATATATATATATATATATATATATATATATATATATATATATATTTACCAACTACAAGTCCACAATACCTCCAAGAAAGGTAAATATTTGAGAAATGGCCATCACGGACACAGTATATGTAAGTCCATTTCTCGGTCATTCAGTCTCCATGTTTTGGGACACACTCTAGCAGGTCACAACGTTTCAAATGGTTACCCCTCCAAGAATCCACATTTTTTCACTATTTGAGCTACTTTATGATCATAGGATTTGAGGAAGTTAATTTTTGATGAGTTGGGTAGTAAAGGTGGTTCCCACAAGGAATATGTTGTGGAATATGTCCTACATTTTAGTACAAGGTATAGGGAGATCATGGGGTTGGCAAGCCTCTTGGTCAATGACAACAGCAAGAAAAGGTTTGTCGGTATCACTGGACAGTGAGAGCATGAGAATACACTGAAGTACAAAAGGCAATGGCATTCTTTAGCACAATAAGTTTAAACCATCGCAGGCAGGACCCTTCACTGTTGCAAGGAAGATAAGCAATGTTAACTATGGGGTGGAATTGCCAGGCATGAGGCAGAAATACAAATTTTGTAATGTTAACATGCCCTACCAAAACAGACAGTAATTACTACTCTGTATTTCCAGTGAGCTGCAGAAAGAATTAGAAGGGGAGTTCAGTGTAACTGCCTATTACTTCAATTTTGTAAATTAACATGTCTATTTTATTGATGTTAATGGTGACAGCAATCCAAAAATTATAGTAAGTGTACATTTTAAAAAATATATATAAATCTTAGTTGCACGTAGAATGTAACTTTTGCAGCAGCTACGTTTCAAAGTGAAACCTGTTTCGATTTCAAGTAAATTCTGAGGGCTTGAAATTCAGCTATTAAACAGAAGCATTATGTCAAGTGTCACATTTTCAAAAAGATTCTAATTGAAATTAGTGATGTCATTACCACCTGAAAAATTAAAACCAGCAGCAATGCTTGTTTATGAATGTGGACAGTAAAATACAAGAAGTGAAAATGTTTACAGTCCCTTTAGTTTAATATATAGGTTAGGCATATTTTTATCAAACACAGGAGAAGTTGTGGACAATAACAAAGAATTGAAGAAATGTATCTGGGGTGGAAGAGGGCAAGAGTGAAGTGGGATAAGTTGATCCTCATAAAAGAACATGGTGGTTTAGGATTACCTGATGTGAAGGGATATTTTAGAGCTACACAGTTAAGGCCCATATACATACATCTATACAACATAAACAGAATGGGTGGCACAGACGTGTAGTGGACAGTATTGTCGCCTCACAACAAGAGATACTGCTGTTCAATTCTCAGCTGGGGTGCCTTCTGTGCAGAGTCCGTGCAGATTCTACATGTCTTCCTTGTGTCTGTGTGGGATTCCTTCGGGTACCGGGTTTCCTCCCACATTCCAAAGATATGCAAGTGGTGGACTGGACACTCTAAACTGGCCATAGATGTGAGAGCGCATGGAAGTGTGTGCAAACATTGGCTCTAGATGATTGTCACTGCTGAACTGACACCTTGACTCTGTGCAAAAATGGGAAAAAGGGTTGTGGATGGATAGATAATACATGCAAAAGGTTATAATTCAAAGTAGAAAGGCATGATGATGAAGTGGAGGAAAGTTCAAGAAATAAGGAGAAAGTGGGATTTTGGATGCAGATCCTTAAGGAAAATAATAACAATCACACAGAACATTATATTAATAAAATAACAGAAAGTATTCTAAGAACTAAGCCAAAATGAGAATGGCGAAACACAGTTTTGCCAATGGGTATGACTGCATGTAGGGGTACACAAAATAAGCAAGAGGGGCTGGAATTTACTGGACAAAACTGGCAAATGAACCAAGGAACTGGGAGCAAATAAATTTGAGAAGAAAAGGTAATGGAGTGGGATGAGGTCAAGAAGATGTTTGGACTGCAGTCTACAGACTGACTTCCCTACCAGGGATTGATAACAGAGTATAAGCAAAGAGAAAGGGGCAGGAGAATCCTCAGTGAAATAGCTGCTCTGGCAGAATTTTTAGTTGAATCTAGAACAGAAGCTACTGTTAAAAAGGGGATATTAGTAGGGCATATAAAATATTGCATGATAACTATAAGAATCAATCAGAGGAGGTTAGAAATTATTAGGAAGAGACACTGTAAAAGCAGTTTAAAGGGAACAATAGGAGAGCATATGTTGGGCTCCAAAGTACGCAACAAAGTCCAGAAGGTTTAGGATTTTTGCTTGGAAATGTTTACATAAGCAGACTACAAAGACATTTTTGTAAGGTAAAAAGCAAATGCTGGAGGTGTGATGGGGAAAAACAGGTAACTGGGAACATATTTTTTGGGAGAGTACTCTGCCAAAAATGCTGGGTGAGCAAATAGCTGTAAGGAAATTATTCTTTTGAGCTGGGATACAGGATCCGAATTTGTTACACATAGTAAGACCTTATTAAGTTTAATTCTGTTGGCTGCCAAAAAAGCAATTACTAGACAAATGAAATCAAAGTCTTAACCAGCCGTATTTAAAGTACTGAATATTATAAAAGAGATAAAAGAAATGGAATTTGGATCTTTAGAAAAGGGAAGGCGCAAATAACATAGAATTAAATGGAAACTGTGGGAACAACACATGCAGAATAATGTTCAGGAGGAGGAACAGGAGTGAAGTTTAATGTAAGCCAGGAACTGAGTAAATTATGTAATGTTGGAATGATGACAGTTACAAAGAAAGAAAAGATATGTGACTTAAAATTTATGTGAATGGAAAACATGTTAATATAGTCTGTTTTATTTTCTGTTGCATGTTTACCTGTGTCTTAAGTAATAATTTAATAAAGGTGTAAAAAATAAAACAAATCAAGAATAAAAAAAGATTTAAATAAAGTGCAGCAACATTTAAACTATTAAAAATGAATGCACACTCAGAAAAGCTGACACTGTCATCATATAGTTTAGTTGAGCTGCGTAAAACTGCTCTGTGAAAAATGCTTAACCCGAATAATACTTTGTGTAACAAGTTCAAGCAACACACACACTCTCACGCACACACACACACACACACACACACACACACACACACACACACACACACACACACACACACACACACACCATGAAAGCAGCCTTGACATGGGACCATGCTACATAAAGATGACAAGTAGTTACAAAGAGCTTTAAATAAGCTGTCAACAACTGTGGAAGCAATCAAAACAATTGTTGGAAAGCCTTGATGTGAGAAGTAAACATTCAGGGATAATATTTAGCTTGTCTAACATCAGCATCTTTCTTGCTCAAGAGTCACCTGTTCCTTTAACAGAAATAATATACCAGCTGTTACAACAAAGGGCAATGCAAACCGTGTTTTTCATTTTAGCTCCCATATCAAGCCAGTGGAAAGGTCAAATGGATTAGGAAAACCAAAAGGAGATCACTCAACTCTCATCAAGGTGACTTTACCTTTAATAGCTTAAGCACCTGATGAGTATGTTTTTACCCAAAACAAGGGACTAAGGTACTTCAAGCATTTATAAAGATTCCTAGTTCACTTTAGTCCCACCAAGGAGTACAGATTTAGTTTTGTGTTTAAAAAAGGAAAACAGACCTTTCAATGCCTTCCTCATGGATACATTTGCTCTTCTCTCAACATTTGGCAAATGTTCTAGTTCCTGAGCTACTGCCATTATGCACAGATGATTTGCTACTGTAAAAATACTAAATGATTACAATATTTGAAGATTCTGGAGAACTGCCAAAACATTTGTCAAATACAGAATGACAGCTTAATTCAGACACTGCCCAGCTGTTATACAGTTCTATAGTCAAGTAACTTGTATGAATATGGATCCAAACAGGAGGCAAGTCTTATGATTCATGATAACAGAAGAGGAATTCACATCCAGTTGGACTCAGAATGCCTAAGGATGGAGGAAGTCTGATGAAATGTATTGAAATGTGCCATGTAACCCATAAAATGTAAGAGAAAGAAAGAGAGAGAGAGAGAGAGACATACTAAAGTGCTACTGTGTGAATGAAAATGAAATGTACTGCAGCAGACACTCTCTTACAGTACGTGCTAATTTGTAATGTTTGTGTTCTTAATTTGAGTGTGTGTCCTATGACACCTGTTCTACACCATACATTATAATATGTTCACAGAATTTTCTAGTGCTTTTATGTCTTACACCTTGGGTCAGAGCTGAAAATGGTCCAGACGGAATAAGCCCACTGCCATAGTCAATAAATGAGTAAATAAATGCACTTCCTTTTGTTGACTAGGTTAGTCCTTCTAGGTTTGCGGTCTGTTTTCCAGAGAGACACAAAATGGGACTTACAAAGATAGGGAAATGTGGCCAACAGAACTACAGCCTCAGCAATGCGTGACTTCACAAAGTTCACAACCTTGTGAAACCACACACTGACAAGGAGATAAACCGGCTTATTTTATCTCATTATTTTAGTAAAAGTTATGTCTTAAATCACACCAGAGAGGTCAAAGTGTGTTTTGAATATAATTTTACTTTTATTGGTTGCTTAAAATTGAGGAAGTGTGTCTACAAGCAGAAAAATATGGACAGGACACTTGTGGAAATTCTCTTAGTTTTTTTAGTATGTTCCATGACATCTTCACCATCTACCTAAACTACCACCAGCTCAGGCAGATGGAATCCAGGGTAATTTCTCATTCAAAGGATGGCACCTCAGGAAAACAGCTACTTCATGCACTGTCAGTATTGGAACATAAATCTAAACACTTAGTGTGGAGACAGAACTCACCACCTTTTGACCTTAGAATCAAAGGTAAGCATTCTACCTGAGTGAGGGACTGATGTTCAGTAAGGACAAACAATGTTTAATGCATGTTCCTGAGTTCATTAACCCCAACAGGTACAAGCATTTGATTTTACAGTAATAATACAGTCTTTCTTTGTGTCTCCTCCTTACCTTTTAAGGGATTACAGAGAGGATCTACCTACATGGCCCAGTGTTAGGTCCTAAAAAAAAAAAATAACTTACAGTATGAAGATAGATGAGGTGTTTTCAACACCAGCACAATGGGTGCTGAAGTCTGCAAGGCAAGGTTGAGAGTTTACTCAGAAGTGAAGACAGCACAACATTTAGTGGGACAGTGATCTAATATATCCTGCTGCCTGCAAAGCTCTGGCCAAAATATGTTCTTCTCACTAAAGTAGAACACTGTCTACCAGAACTCTCTTTACACTCTACTTATAACACTCAAAGACTACAGGTCACTCAGAATATAATTGCCAAATTTGTCTCACTTGCTGACAACCATATGCACCACTGTAACGTTCTAAATTACCTAAACTGGCTACCCTGTACAGAAAGGTCCACTTATCTTCTATGCACCTTACTACATAAAATTCTAAATGATGGCTAGATTCCTCTTCGGAAAAGAAAGCTCTCAGTCAGGGGACAGGTTTACTCCTTAAGTAATTCCCAGGAGAACTTAATATCACTGAACCGTCCACAGTTTAAAAAAACTGCCTGTATCTGTTGCTACATTAATTTATATATCTGCTACCGGACTTGTCTGACTCCCACAAGCTGTAAAAGTAGTTCATAGTCCTCAAGCATAATGGTACCATCCATATGTGATTCACAGATCCAGCTCTCTGGAGCATTAACAGCTGAAACAAGGCATCAAGATACTCTTACAAGTTTAAGTCCATTTCTGAGCACCTCTTCAAGGAAGTTGCTTCTAAATGTTTAGTTATAATGGATAAACTCTCTAAAAGACTTCAAATTCTAAAAATGCTTACAGTCTCTCAAAAGTCTTCCTTTGCCATTTAACTCTTCTTCAACCTATGCTCTCTTTTTAGTCTCTGCATATTTATATAATCTCTGTTTGTTTACTCACTTCCATTTGAGTTTTTTTTTCAGTAAAATTCAATTTTAAACCCTTAAGAAGCAATTTCATACAGCCAAACTCTACTGTAATCTATGTAAATGGAAAAAAACTTATGTAAACCTGCTACTTTATTAGAACTTTATAACAAATGTATGAAATTCTTCTTTATAAAAAACACAATAACTGCATAAAAACTTTCTCAAGTTTTTTAACTATGTAAACCTTAGAATCTATTATATCTGAAGAATATAACTTAACTTTATTTGCAATGTTTATTACGTCTGCCCCCAGGTCTCAGCTGAAAAGGGTCGCCAGACCAGTCCATATTTCTGTTTACCAAACAGTAAGTAAACAAGAAAATAAATACATTTTACAAAAGAACAACATGGCCAAAACACTGAATGGAAAATGTAAAGGGCCTGTTACTGTAAAACAGACTGGCTAGACCAGTAACTAAAAATATTATGTTGCCATCTTGCAACAAGGTGATGGACTTTCTCATAAGTATGAAAACATTTACTGTTATCCAAACCTAAATTAGATAAGAAGTATCATAGAATCTATACAAACACATTTAGGCTCCGGAAGCTAGAGCATTCTTCCTCAAGATAAGCAATGTAGGTACCATTTTTTGGTACTTACAACTTCCTTCTTTGCATAGGTAGTTGAGCTAAAAGCACAGACAGTGGTAGCAGTAAAACTCTGTGATAAACTACATTGTGTCTGTTTCTACATTTATTTATATATATGCCACTGGACCTGCTTGACTCCCATGTGCTTTAGAAGTAGCTTATAGTTCCTCCAGCAAAAAGGTACTATCAATATGTGCTTCAGAAATAAGTCAATAGGAAGGTGGGACTTGCAGGAATGCAGTCACATGGAAAAATAATGGGAGACAGTGGAAAAAGTAGTGCCTGGTACATCTGCATTTACACTGTACCACATGTTAACCTACAGATAGAAATGAATCTTATTAATAAAAGAGTTTGAGCTCCCACTCTCAACTCACCCTACTGGCTTAGGTGGAATCTCCACAGGAATAAGTGATGCTCTCTCTGTCCATGCCAGTGAGGGCAGCAATTAATAAACAGCTGCAGAACTTGTTCCTGTGTCCAACTGTTTTTTGACATTAGGTTGCAAACTTTAGGGAAAGAAACCATATAGTCTTCCACGAATATTTATAAAGGGAAGGAGAAACAAGCCTCCAGACTTCACAAATTTCTTGTAGGAGTAGCAGCAGCAGGTTTGTGCCCAGTCTTAAATTTAAAAGATCCCAGTGCTTCCACTTTTCACAGATAATTTCATAATATTCATAGATCATTTTCTTTTGCCCTTCTAAATCGGGTGACTAGTCCTGTTCGACAAATATTAACTATGCGTATCGTCATATTCCCATTCATCGAGCTTGAAGGAAACATTTCACATTTCAAGATCAGGCCAGAACTTTTAGTTCAAAACATTACTTTCTGAAATCTATCTTATGTCTTTACCAAATATCACGCTCCTATAACAGCTAATTCAGATGTATAGGTCAACAAATGTAAAATAAATAAAATAAAATAAATAAATACATAAATAAATAAATAGGAGTGTATATTTTCCCACACCCTGATAGCTGCCTATTAGAAACCGCTAATGAGCAACAACTGGTTCAAACCATGAACCAGATCATGGACACATCCCATATCCTGGGGAAGGTAGTCAACATGGGGAAGTTACAGTCGACCCACCCCCACTTGGTAACATTTCTGGGTTTCACTCTGGACTTAAGAAAAGGCAGGATTTTCATGCCTAGAAGAGGATTTTCTGCATTGTCTGCTGCCGTCTTTATTCTTACAAAAATGTTTTAGAAGTCCTGAGTCTAATGGCAACAAAAAATCAAGGAGTCTCCTTTTCAAGACTGCATTTAATTGGTTTCCACAGTCTCTTGCCTCACAGTTCAGTCAAAATCAATAAGAACTGCTGGAATGGAATTGCACTCACTATGAGATCAAGCAGGACTGATGTTTAAGGGCAGCTCTTTAAAACCTGCCTGCATAGCTGTGCTGCTCTTCCCCTGAACTGATAGTGATTTTAGTGATGAATGTTTTCTTCTACAGCATGGGAAGATAAGACTGTATAGGATGGATGGAATGACAGTGGTGAATAAGGACTTTCAGCTGCAGCTTTCTCCACTACCCCTGACCTGGAAAGATAGAACAACATGGGGCAAGAGAAAAGATCCAGCAAATTCAGAACAACATCATTTCAACAACTCAGCCATGACAATGCATACCAATAAGAACTGGTTGCAGGACAACCCATGTAACACCAGATGTTGCTGTACTACTTTCTAAAGCCAGATCCTACACCTTTTTGGGTGAATGCTTGGGTCTTGTAACACAAATAGCAGTTTGTCTACACCACTCCTGCCCTGAATCTTATTCAGAAGGTTCTCGACAAAGGGATCATGTGAGAATATTCTAGTAGAATTTTTAGTGACAATGCAACCCCCCACCCACTCACACAATCGCAAAACCACTTTCTATGACAGCTCACCTTTTCTTTGCTCCCTTTTGTGAATTTACCTAAAGTCCTTCATGAAGCTTCACTCTCTGCCTCAGGAGGTAATAGCCATAGCAAGTTCCACAGCTTCAGAACAGACTTTCATTATTTATATCAGACTACAAAGATGGATTATTGGGAAGGAAAAATGGAGGAACTGAAAGGGACTGAGGGGTCATAAGTGTGGTAGTGACTTATGGAAATACTGTTCTTAGCAAAACTTTGTTAAGAAGTTACAATTCACAACAATTTAATTATTCTGCATTCATGTGTGTAATTTAGTTTGCATATACGCATGTATGCAAGTATGTGAAGTTTTATGAACTGATTCCTGCCGATTTACACATTTATCAATCAATTTACTGAGCTAGTTATTTAATTTGTGCCATTATTTACAAATGTTCTGTTAACCAGGTTGTCCAGTGGCTGGGAATCATAGGAAGAAAGGTGGCAACAACAAGGATTATTAGGCAGTACACAAAATGAGAACCCCCTTAACAAATAGCACTGAGGTTTTGCATAAGATCAGTTTAAAATCATATTCAGCATTTTTAGATTACTGCGCACTAAAGGCAGTTCATTATCACAGATCAAATAATCTTTTTTATTCAACTAAACAGATGAACATGTGGTAGTGAGGAAATATACCAACATTTATTTGCTTTACTTATTTCTTAACTGATGGAGTAAACTGTTTTTTCTTGGACCTTTTTTCAGTCCCACCCTGGGCCGAATAAATGTAACACACACACACACACACACACACACACACATGCATATATATATATATATATATATATATATATATATATCTATGGGTTCATAGGTTCATACTAGGCTATCTGCCCTAGGGCATTTATAAGCCTAGCCAGAATGTGTTTGGCTTTCGCCACCCATTTTACATTTATTTTGCTATGCCCTTTTTCGAGGTTAGTATACTGTGCCTCTGTCTAACAGTGACACAGAAGTGATACCCGGGGTAAACCTACGATCTCCCATCCACTCATCAAGATTCCTCTTGAAGAGAGTCAATGAGGGACTCTGCCTAACCTGGACTGGGATTTTATTCCAGAGTGAAGGGAGCCTCTGGGTTATGAATCTGTCCCTCCAGCATGTCCTATTTATTTCAGTGCTGAGGTTCAAGTCTCTCGAGCGCGTAGCTCGATGGGATTTGGATTTTCTGAGGTGCAGCATGTCCATTAATTCCGGGTTGGACATGGCTTTATAAGTCAGGCACAGATTGCCTCTGAACAGGCGGTATGCCACTGAGTAGAGCTGGAGTTTCTTTAATCGAGCAGCATATGGCATCTGTTTGAGCCCTTTGATCCTCTTGGTGAGGTACTTTTGGGGTCTTTCCAGTTGCTGCAGGTGTCTGGTAAGGTACATCCCAAAAGGGGCATTGTACTCAATTATGGGCCTGATGAGGGATGAGTAAAGAGGCACGATGACCTCCCCTGATCTAGATGTGAATCCCTTCATGATTAGGTGGGCTATATAACATGTTTTTCTAACCACTTTGGCCACGTGGTTGTCAAATGAGAGATTGCTATCAACTTGGGTCCCCAGGTCCCTAATTACTTCTTCTGTACTTAATGGATTACCACCTATGTGGTAATTTGTGGGCACTTTGTTTTTGCCAAAGGGGATGACTATACACTTTTTGGCATTTAGCTTGAGGCCATGGCCCTGGCACCAGTTGTCTGTTTCTATGAGGCCCTTTTGGAGGATGCTTGTGTCGGCTGGAGAGTCGATTATGGCGCCCAGTTTGCAGTCATCTGCGAACTTGGTCAGCCACGGTTCTTCCGTGTTGGCCTGTACCTCCGAGAAATATATACCGAACAAGAGAGGTCCCAGGACTGAGCCTTGTGGGACACCACTTGTAACTGGTTTGGAGTCTGACATGGCTCCAGCAATTCTAACCATGTGGGTTCTGTCCTTGAGCCAGTTTGCAATCCATCTAGTGACATAGGGGTTTATATTTAAGCTGGTGAGCTTATCTATAATGCCCAAGTGGGGTATTGTATCGAAGGCTTTTGCGAGGTCCAGGTAGGCTGTGTGGACCACCTTCCCCTCGTCAATGGCCTTGGTGACTGTTTCAAAGAAATCAATCAGGTTTAAGAGGCAGGATCTACCCTTAACAAAGCCGAACTGGGTAGGATCCAGTGTCTGTAGGTCCCCAATATCTTTATTTATGAGGTCCATGATGATCCTTTCCATAGCTTTGCAGACCAAGCTAGTCAGGCTTATGGGGCGATAGTTTCCAGGATCCGTTGAGGCACCACCTTTATGGAGAGGGACCACTGTTGCTGTACGCCACTCTTTGGGCACATATCCTGTAGTAAGGCTGAGATTGAACAGTAGTTTTATGTTTGGGTTTAGCTCTTCTTGGAGTTCATGTAGGATGCAGCCCGGGACACCATCTGGTCCCACTGATGCTGTGTTTTTTGCTTTGGAGAGGGCGGCTCTTACCTGAGCATCTGAGATGTCAGGGGGGCAGCACTCTGCTGGGATAGATATTTGCCCTTTTGGTGGGGAGGGGGAGTTTGCGCTGAACCTGTCAGCTAGGATGTTGGCAATGTCTGTGGGTTCAGTGTATTTTTTGTCATTTTGGACAAATTCTGAACATATCTGGGAATTACCACCCAGATTCCTAACATAACTAAAGAAAGCCTTGTGATTATCCTTAGTGTCCTGTGCAATTTTTCTCTCGAAGCTGGCCTTAGACAATTTTATGAGTGCCCGTAGTTTTTTGCTAATATTGATCAGTGATGCCTTCCCTTTTTGGGATTTTGCTCTGTCATTTATTAGCTTCCTCCTTCTATTGTATAGTTTGTTTATGGCTGGGGTCCACCAGACAGGACGTCTGCCTTTGGAGGATTGGGTCTTGGTTTTATTTGGGATCGCATGATCCATGCATTCCTGAAGGTGTTCATAGAATGCGTTTATAAAGGATTCTGCGGTCTGGGCCGTATTTTCCACAGGCTCGGGGGCTTTGAAGGATTCCACCTCGGTTTTGAGGAGTGTGAAATTTGCTTTAGAGAAGTTTTTCACTGTGGTTTTCTGGGCAGGGGGTGGGGTCAGGATGTGAATATCCAGTGAGATTAGTTTATGATCTGATCTTACCAGTGAGGGATACACTTCTGGTCTGGAGCATAGAGTCCCCATGTTGGTGATGATCAGGTCCAGTATGTTTTCCCCTCTTGTGGGAGTGGTAACAAGTTGTTCCATAGCATTTGAGTTTATAAATTCTAGGAACCTTTGGGCTAGGGTGTTGGAGCTAGAGTAATGCTCCCAGTCTATGTTTGGGTAGGTGAAGTCGCCCAATATAATGGTGTTTGGAGAGACCTTCATATTTTCCAGTGTTCTCAGGAAGGCCGAGTGGGGTTCCTGGGTTTGGGAGGGTGGTCTGTAGCAGGCTATAAACTGGAAGGCAGTTTTACCCACTGTTAGTTGCACATGGATAGTCTCTGATGCTTCGTGCTTTGCCACCAACCTGGAGGTGTGGGTATCTTTGATGAATATCGATACTCCCCCTCCTTTTGTGGTTCGTTCCAAGTTTTGGGGCCGAAAAGCATGGTATGAGGTATAACCTGGTAGTGCTGGTGTGCTCTCGGGAGCCCTAAACCAGGTTTTATATATATATATATATATATATATATATATATATATATATATATATATATAAAATGTGGTAAAGCTATTCAAACAAAATATTAATGGGAGGTGTGCGGAAACCAGACTGCATGGATAAAACCCATATCAGCACTGGATAAACATATAAAACACCACATAAACAGTGAGCAGAAGTCAGAACTGAACCATTGACTCTGGGGTTGGGAAGGTAGAAAACTTACCACTAAGCCACTGTGCTGCCCATGAACAGCTATAATGAAAAACTGATTACACAAAATGAGTTTAACAGCAGTGATATTTCAAAGACTACTAGAGTGACAACCAAGAACTATATTTACTAAAATATAACAGAAATTTAGTATAAAACTGTCAGCACCACAATGCCAAATTAATTGGTCATTTAAGGTCTTTGCAACAAACATTAATGAAGATCACGTATAAAAAAGGCAAGGAGCTAGATATGCACAATGTAGATAGAAGACAAGCCTGTAAGCAAGTGTGGGTGCCTAAGCACTGACTGTTTTTTTCTTTTTGTTTTTGTAACAAACAGAACTACTTTAGTGGTTTTCTATACAAATGGCAGTATCGAAGAAAGACTGAACTCGTGAACCTTTCTGTTTATATGACCGAGATTCATTCAAAGTCCTTAACAAAATATGCTGATGCCCTGTGGCCTACCTGACGACGATTCTGAAGTCCAATACCTGTTTTCAGACAGAAGTCTTTCTTCTGCACAAAGGGGAGGCAGGTGTCCCATTTAGTCTGCTGATAAATCACATGATTATAGTGTTGTCCACATTCACTTGAAGGATGTCTCTGTAAAAATGTCTCAAAATGCCTACAAATCTAGTGTTATGGCTTTTATCTCTTTCATGTATACATATATACGAAGAGGTCATTCACTGCTTGATTTAGTTCCCCTGAATATTAAGCAGGTGAGTTCCAGCTGTTGTCTAAAACTGATATAGGACTCGCACACAAAAAAAACAGCTGGCCTAGAAATAAGTGCAGCAGCTGCATCCTCCAGAGATGTTCCCTCGGTATGGTAAACAAAACTGGAATTTGCTGGCAAAGAGAATCTGTGATTTCGTTCTATAAGACTTTAAGCACCACTAAACACTTAGGACACCATCATTATGACAGACATGGACCATCAAAGGCCTGAGGTAGTGTTTTGTTGGTGAAGAAGGGAGTTGCCATGTATGGCATGAAAACAGAAAAACTGACCCTTAGTAAGAAATATTTTTGAAGAGACACAAACAAAAACTTGGACTGGCATCCAAATATGTGGAGAGAGGAATGTTACTGGACTTTTATGAATTCAATATGATCCCCAGAAAGAGAAATTATTGCTAGATATTGTAAGACAATTTAAATGAATGGAGAAAGAGTCATGATCAGTTCATTATCTAGTTATGCAACATAAGGCATTTGCTGCAGCCTCAAATAAAAAAGCATTTATTTTGCAAAAGTTAATGAATGCTTTCAGTAAACTTCTGGAATATAAGCACTGCACTGTATTTTAGCAACACACATGGGAGGCTGAAAGACAAAGCATTAAAGTAGAAATTAAATCAGCCTGGAATCTATAATACTACCTAAGAGTGGGTAAATCATCCTGCATATCCAAAGTTGCATTCTGCTGATTTACTTGTTGTCTTTCGGCTTTTCCTGGTTAGGGGTCGCCACAGCAGAACTCCGGTCCGCTAATGACTGGCAGTAGATTTTCACCAACGCCGAGGTGCTAGCTCGACATTCAACCTTCAATGAAGGCACGCCCATTTATGCATGTCTTTCAAATGCCCACCCAACCGCGGGGAGGACATGCAGACTCCACAGAGAAGGCACTCCCCACACTCCAGCCAAGAACTGAACGGGAGAACCTCTTGCTGTGAGGCAAGAACGCTACCGCTGCACCACCGCGGATGTCCGTTCTGCTGATTTACTTATTTACTTAAATTTGTTTTGCGGTAGAACATTGATCCAAAGGACCAATTTCAAGCTCAGCACAGGCATAAGAAAAAGCAAATGTAAAATAACAATAAATAAATATAATAATATTCAAATAAAAACAGTAAAGACAATGAAATTGCATTGGTGTGCGGAAGCACTTTCTTTGGTGACTGCATGCAGTCAGCTTTGCTGAAAATTAACATGATTAACTGATAACCGTGATCTCCATTTTTGACACAACAAAAGATCTGGAAAGAAATCATGTTTCCAGTTAATGAAGTAGCACTTTTGGCACTTAACTCTGAACCATCTTTGATCCCAGATATAACAGATGCCGGAGAAAATCTCAGTCTATGTTCAGGTATTGTGGTGGAGTGTAGGGAGTGAAATCTCAGAAAGGCTGCTAGCAGAACTTGTGGCATTAAAAAAAAAAAGAGAGAGAGAGATTGAGAGAGAGAGACGGAGCTTGTGGCATAACATCTAAAGCCTGTTTTCAGTACCAAGCTACCTGAAGTAACCTACTGCCATGTGTTGACACTGTCTCCAAATGTACCATATAAAATGGCTAATATATAGCTGGGGAATGATCTTGTGAGACACCTTCACCTGCAATGACAGGACTTGAACTTTTCCTTGGGTGTACAGTATTGCTATCAACCCTGCTTCTATTCCTGATCTGTTTGTTCCTTTCTGATGAAAGGCCTCATTGTTATTGAAAAATTCTCGACATCCTGTAGAACAGCATTCATTGTTTCTCCCTCCCTCTCTCTACCTCAGTTACCCTCTTTAACTGGTAGCCTGAATTAGGTATTAGCATTTAAAGACATCTAGCACCTCAACCCTTGCATCCCAAAGGCAAGTAAAGCTTCTAGCCATAAATGCAGATATTCATCATATTAATCACTGCTGCAGTAGCCTTATCTACATGGATTATATCCTGCCAAGGAAATAACAGCTGACCAGCTTCCAAAGCTTCATGGCACCTTCCACGCTTCCAACCTGTCAAGCAGCTCGAGCTGAGCTGAATAAAAGACAAGTTTAGGTGCAAAGCCCTTCATAGCTTTACTGCCACTGAAAAGTATGCTTCTCTGAGGCTTTCAAAAATCAATGGTCGGCTTGTGACCACAGCAGGCTAGCAATTTGCCTGAGCCACAGGTGGGTGACTCTGCTGTGGCCATTTGTTGTACTTCACACCACTCAAATTTTTATTCTTGATCCCTGTTATGCAGCACCTACAACCACTATGGACTGTGGGTTAGCCACATCCTCTGTGGCTGTTGGAGTTGCCTCAGTGAGCAAAGGAGGGACACTTTGTCAGTCTTGGGAGAGAGAACAGGGAAGGTTTTCCTGTTGTGTTAGAATCCTGTGCCATTCCCTGGGAGGAGCAGCTTCTGCCATTAGTAACACAACTGGCCCCATTTTCTGTCAAAAAGAAACAGGAAACGTGATTCCCTCTGTGCAGGTTTCTCTTTCTCTGAGACTATTGCTGGAATGTGCTAGTGTTTTCAGTGGGAGAACACTGAGTTTTTTCAGTCCCTAAGAAAATACTATAAGTTATTACAGAAGGATTTTCCAGAACCCACACCCATTCCTCCGTTAGAGAATTTGTATGTTACTGTCTGTAATTGTCCTAATAGCCAGCTGCCCCTAAAAAGGGAGACAGAATGTATAAAGTTCCTCGGTCTTTTAAATTTTATACATTATTCCCAAACCTGACCCAGAGGCTATAGCTTTAGTCAAACTGCTCCTAAACACTTAGCTAATTCCAATCCTACTCTTTCTGATAAGGATGGAAAACATTGATAGGTAAGGGAAAACATGCATACTTCTGCAACTTTGATTTTCAGAATTTTGAATTGTCAGGCTCATACATTACAGCTCTGGCAGATTGTGAAAGTATGAGGAAAGTTTTGTGTGCAGATTCTTCTTGTGAGGAAAAATCTGCTTTAAATAACTTAATTATTCTGTTGCACAGGTTACTACTCATTCTTTTCAGTGTGTGTATGATCCTGTTGATAATTCTTCCAGGGCTATGGCCACTGGTACTGTTTTAAGGAGGTTTACATGACTGCATTCTTGGCATCTGCCATATAATGTTAAAAATGAGATTTGAAATTGTCTGTTGGATAGAAATGTAGTGTTAACCCCTCTGCTGCAGGGGTGATCAAAAGTATGATGAAAGGGGCAAGCTGAGCCAAGAAATCCCTAATTTCAGACCTCATTTTCCAAACTGTCCAACGGGTTTTCTATCTCCTCATCCAATTTTGTCAAAAACAGATTAAACAGTCTCAATAAATTCATTTAAACAGACTTTTAAGAAGAAAGGGCAATGGAGTCCAAAGAGAAGTCTCAAACCTCCTAAAACCAAGGACAGTCCAGCGGGTCTGAATAACTACTGGCAACAGATGTTTCATAAAAATGGGTTCTAAAAATCATACATCAAGGTTACAAATGGCACGGGGAGGAAATTTCTCCTTTCCAGGGTGTCATTCCTTTTCCCCCAGATCAGACTCTTTTGTTTCCACCTGTTCGTCATCACAACCCTATACATACAGACTTCAGATGTTTCTTAAGATTTTGTGTGTCTGGATCACTATTTCGGCTCTCTACTTTAACCTTTGGGCTAACCACTTTACAAAGAGAGTTCACAAAGTATCTAGCTCCAGTTACAATTCACTGCAGGCTACAGGATATCCACTTTTTTCTATATTTAGACAACTTGCTTAACTTTGACCGGTCTTTTTTCAAAGTGTTAGAATCTCTCTGTTGGTGACATATTTCTTGCACAAGCTAGGATCCCAACAGAACATTCAAAAGTCTTTCTTGACTTTCTCACAAAGGATTGTGTTCCTGGGATGTCAACTAGACACCTCTGTTCAAAGAGCTTTTCGTCCACAGGAAAAAACAGATCTTTATTTAGATCAATTTCTAAGGTTTTACATTCAAACTTCAGTCACAGCAAAGGGATACCTCAGGGTTTGGGGTTTCATAGCATCTATGATGCTCATGATACCTCTGGTAAGACTCCACATGAGAAAGATACAGTGGTATTTGAAATCTCTGTGGTGCCAGCATCAATACCTTTTACCTTTTCAAATTCCACTGTTGGGGTTTGTCAGAAAAGCTATCTTTTAGTGGAGACACCAGATATCCTTGAATCCAGGTCTCCCCTTCTCCCTCCCTGCTCCACAGCAGTCCGTTACCACAAAGGCTTCAGAATTTGCTTGAGGAGCAATTAAAGGAGAGATAAAAGAGTGTGTGTGTGTGTGTGTGTGTGTGTGTGTGTGTGTGTGTGTGTGTGTGTGTGTGTGTGTGTGTGTGTGTGTGAGTGACACCAAGGAAAGTTGCAAGCATGTAAACATCTAGAAGATGTTTACCCTGATCAAGGCACTTAACTCTCTGAACCATCTTTGATCCCAGGGACTTCTTCAAGTGGTTTGAGACAATACCAAAGTCATGTGGTATATTAACAAGCAAGGGGAATGAGGCTGTACCCCTTTTGCAGACTAGCCATGTTAGCTTCGGATATAGCTCTATGGCACAGTCTGATTCTACAGCCATTCTACATTCCATCGGAGCAAAACTGTATGGCAGATAAGTTAAGCAGCACCAGGGCAGACCCTCATGAATGGAAACTAGATCAGGGGTCTTCCGTGATTTGAACCATCTGTAGGTAGTTCCTCAAGCAGACCTTTATGCCTTCTCTTTGAACTGGCAAGATTCTGCTCCAGGCCTCTATGAAAGAAGGCCTGAAAGACAGATGCCTTTTTTTTCCATTGGACAGGAATGTTCCTGTATGCTTTTCCACCCTTTCCACTAATATCCAGGGTACTTCTGAAGATTCGGAAGGAATCCTCCAAGGTCATTGTGATGATTCCTTTCTGGCCCAGGCAGCCATGGTTCTCCCTTCTTTTGGAAATTACCAGGGAGAATTACTACAAGCTTCCTCACAAACTGGATCTATTTACACAAGAACATGGGTATTTCATACATTCCAAAAACCAATCATCTTCAACTGACTGCCTGAATAATAGGGCACCTGTTTACTGAAGACTTATAGCAGGTATTAATGGAGGCAAGAAAGCCTGCTACTAGAAAATTATATACTAGCAAATAGAAAAGGTTTTCTACTTGGTGTCAACAACATAACCAGCACCCATTCACAGCTATCTGTTCTCTGGGTTTACAATATTTGTGTGTGTTACTATCCTATGGCATTTCATATTCCTCTGTCAAGGTTCATTTCAGCATGCCTCCTCTATCAAAGGATTCTCATGTCATAATGTTCTTGAAAGGGGTTTTGCATAAGATGCCACCAAATAAACTGGTGACCTCTCCTTGGGATCTTAATTTTGTGTTAAAGAAGCTGAGACTTGTTCCATTTGAACCAACTAATCTAGCTAACCTGAGGTTCTTTACATGGAAAACATTTTTACTGATTGTTTTGACCTCTACAAGAAGGGTATCTTTGTTGCAAGCTCGTATGGTGAATCATCCTTATCTCATTTTCCCACAGGGACTGGTTTTCTTTGAGAACTGATCCCTCTTTCATGCCTAAACTGGTATCCAAGTTTACTTTAAGCCAAACTATCCATCTCCTCGTTTTCTTTACTGAAGCCAAAATGAGAGAGAAAGGATATTCCATACCTTGGATGTCCACAGACAACTCAGGTACTATTGTGACAGAACTAAATCTTTCAGATCTTTGGATCAATTCTGTATTTCTTCTGAAGGTAAGACGAAGACACCACCTGTGTCAAGGCTATTACCTTTTGTTATACTCACCACAACAAATCTATTCCAGGCAGAGTCAAGATCCACTCTTTCAGGGCCTTGGCTTCATCTATGGCTTTTTGAAAAGGTTACAGTCTAGAAATATTCTAGAAGATGCTATTGGTCCTCTGTAGATTGTGTTACAGATCATTATAATCTTGATTCCTTCTCTAGGTCCAAATCAAGCTTTGCTAAGGCTGTTCTCCAGGAATCACTGAACTGTTCTCCTTCCACCTCACAAATGTAGTTAGCTATGGTAATGGATCCACTACAGAAGATAACTCAACAGAAAGTCAAATGTCATATGGCTGAGACCATATTATCAACCTTCCGAAAAGTCAAATGACAGAAAACAATAAAAATCTATAAATCCAAGATCACACTACAGTGGGGAAAAGGGTAAAATCCTTCATCCCCATATGACATTTAACTTTCTGCTGACTCAATCTTCTGAAGGGGAACCATGTAGTCTACCTATATAGTTAAGACTACTACAACAGTGACCACTATGATAAGCACAGTGCATTGTGTAAGTTGAGCTTACCATAATAGTAGATATTCAAATGATCACTGCTACAGTAGCTTCTCCCTCTCTCCATCCCCCCTTGTTTTTTGGTGTGTTTTTATGCCAGGGTGTGGACATTTATTTTTTGTTGTTCCTACTATAGTCCTTTCAGGGCTCAACCTCCCTCTCTGCTGACAGGAAAACTCTGAAGGACTTCTTGCCCAAACGTATCTTTTAGTTAGCTCAGCTCGAGCTGCTTGACAGTTTGGACATATGGATGGTACCCTGAAGCTTTGGAAGCTGGTTGGCTGTTATATACTTGGCAGGATACAACCCATATTGCTAATTCTACTGCAGCAACACTCATTCAAACATCCACTGTTATGATAAGTTCAACTTACAAACCTGTACTTTCTTGTAGACAAGGACTCATCCAATGCATTACTGGCATATTTTGTCAGTTTTTTTATTCATAATGGATACTCATTTTAAGACCCTGCCCTTAGTGTCTGAGCAAGGAGATGATGTATGGTATCTTGTACCTGTTTTAAAACATCTCTAGCACGGTATCATTTGAGCTACGTAACTAATAACAACTGCTTCATGCGAAGAAGTGTGCAACTCCTACCAATTATGTTCACTCTCCTAGACTTTTTTGTAAAGATGTTATATAGCAACTGGAGAATTTTTATTCCATTTCTGTAGAGCTCCTGTTTATCTGTGGGATCTGCCTTTTAGGGAAGTAGGAAGCCGACTGTCAGGGACTACAGTAACACCGAAGGTTTTGGAAAGATTAAAGCACAGCTTGGATAACTAAGGCTAAAACTCTTCTGATTTAACCAATTTCTATTTATTCATTTTTGGTGAGGAAACATTTCTCTGGTCATCCACAAAATATGTCAGCAAATGAATGATTATGTCCCAGAAAATATTCATGGAACGAGGCAAGAACTAGCAGCTGCTGACTCTCTGAAGAAATATTTGTATCAAAGGGATGAAAAGTGTAATGCATTAATTTAAATAAATACATTATGTGAAGAGAATTCTTATGTTTGGAGAATTTATGGATAATAGCAATATAACGATATTTTTACTGAACTAACTACAAAACAAGATTGTCTTTCATTCGACTTGCTCTAAAGCTAAAACAAATGTGAGCTCTAACATGCTCCTCAAGACTGAAACTCAAATTACGGAGAGTAACACATTATGTTAAACAGACATGAAGCTGCAGTGGACTTATGAATAATGAGACAGGACAGCAAAGGTTTTTCCTTTTATGAAAGCGTGGACTAAAGTGATTCTCAGACAGTTCTAAGATTTTAACCAAAGTTGCACAATGCTGAAGAAAGTAAAATATCAAAATAACAATACTGTTGTCCTTCATGACAAATACAGGCTCAGCAACAACAGATATTCAAATAACAAGAATTAAGTGAACTACATCTAAATAAGTTAATGCTTTCCTGTTTACAGTCAAACTTAGATTTACAGAGTAATACGAAGTGTCAGAGCCGAGAAACACGGCAAGAGTGAGAGAAAGGTAATGTTATCAATTGCACCATGTACAATACATAGTCCGAAGAATCAGGGCTAAAACCAGATGGCATCTCAAACAAAGGAGTGTCTTAAATATGAGGAAAGGATCATTTATTACCTGGAAAGAGCATGCAGCAGTATAACAAAATGTGACATTTCACTGAGAGAAGGCAGATAGGTACACTAGTAAGATATCTCACTTCCTGAACATTGTGGGTAATATATATGTTGAAGGCGCATTCTTTGAAATCTCAATTAACTGTGACTGAATTTGTCTACCAATACCCTGGAAATGTCTAAAGGATATCCAGTAAATAATGCAGGGTTCAAACTCTTACTGCCTCCATGCAGTGTCCCACAGTTTCCTTTTTCTTTATACAGTACATGAGTATTTAACTGTCCACTTTCACTTAAACAGAATGAACTGGCAATTGAAGTAGGAGTTAAGGCTCTTTGCTGCCAAAAAACTACCTCAACTCTAATAGCCTATGCGGTAGTTAAAGCACATGAAAGATTTAGTTCTAAAAAAACAGACTTAATTCTCAGAATAGAAGGGAGGAAACCATAAGTGAGTACTGCTGTAAAATGTAAATTCTAAAAGGAAATACGTCATTTAATATACTCAATACTTCCTCTAGCCCAGTGCACAGTCTAAACAGTATGGTCACTGGTCACTGAAGCAGGCACTGAAGAAGAGTGACTTTTGTTGCAGAGAAATGGATTCTGACAGAAAGTGGTTGTTTGCTATTTTTATTACTTACAGCTGTCAATAGAAGTACATTAAATATAAGAACACAGAGGATGTAAAAGTACTTAATTGGGTTTTGTTTGTAAATCTGATGAATAAAGTAAAACTACGGAGAATCTACATTTTATCAGAGAACATAGAATGCCTTTCATTGTATTGTACTACTCCAGCAAATTCCAAACCATTGATCATTTTGAATAAATGCACCAAACTGCAAAAAGAACATTGTGAATGCATGCATGCATGTATGTATGAAAATTAGCATCTTATTTTAGGGGCAAGCCACCCTTAGCTACTACATCCAATTACTCAACATAATCATCTCTGAGGATGCCATTACATAGAGAAATTGCAAAAAAAAATTAAATTTTACCCTGAAATCAGTATTTGCCTTTTCTTTCCTTTGACAAATTTGAACAAGTGGTGGTGGTGCTGCGGTAGCGTTGTCGCTTCACAGTAAGACGTTGCCCTGTTCGATTCTCAGCTAAAGTGTCTTCTGTGTGGAGACATGCGTGAATGGGCGTACCTTCGTTGTAGTTTGTGCATCAGGCCTGGCAAGTCGGTACGTAAAAATCTACTGCCAATCATTAGCGGACCGGAGTTCCGCTGTGGTGACCCCTAACCGGGAAAAGCCGAAAGATACAACAACTTGTGTTCCATCAAAAGTAAGTGCATGCATGATCTGACTTCAGTTTTGACTTTTTAATGAGTTACATTTGGAGTTTGCTTTTTTTCTTGGCTTCTTATGTGCTGACTGCTATTTATTGTTTTTCTGCCATAGGTACAGTTGAAATTGTTTCCCTTGACCATAGTGGAACTTAGCCTGCACTAAAATATACTTTGGTCTTTATACTTCAAAATACTGGAACTTCAAAACATAAACTTAAAAGTGAAATGGATAATAATATGATACGGTCTGTTACAAGCTGTATAGCTGAGATATTTTTAATACTCTAACTACTTCATACTTTGTAGTCTTAATTGGCACAAATTCTACACAAGGTTTTAAGGACTTAAGAGAGACAGGCTGTTTTGTGTAACAATTTGTCATCTGAAAATGCTGCAGTTACATCAAGGTGACACATGACCCCACAGAACAAACCACTATGAAAATATCCAGTATGACAATTCTGCTCTTCAGAAAACATAATATGTACAGTGACTAACTGCACCTGTGCAGCTTTCTAATTAAGGACAATCTGCTTTTGTGCGGCATATTTATTTATCATTTGTTTACTGGGAAAGTCCAACTTAGAACAAAGCCATTTTTCAGCGGAGGCCCGTGAGAAACACTTATGCAAATTTGAAAGTTATGATCACATAATACAAAAGGATGCCCCTGAAGAAAAAAAATCAATGGGTACAGTTTCTCTTCTAAAGATTAGAAACCGAAACACTTGCCAGATTAGACTTTCCCCTCATTATATCATTCTGAAAAAAGAGCAATAAAAGCTTCTAGTTATAAAAAGGCTCAAAACACTATACAGATGTCGCTCATGGAATCACTGATAGTTTCTATTTCAGTGCCATAAACAGCAATGATATAATTTTGACCCAGAAAACAATCACACAGTGTGGCAAAAACACATATGATGAACGGCAGGGGACATTCCCCACAATATCATCATTTAAACAAGATGTAACAGAAAAAGTAACTATTGCAATGTCTCACGCGTTAACCTGTGTGAATTAAGTAGGGGGGGGGGGTCTCCAGCCTGTATTCCAAATACATTTGCAATATTTACTAACAGGAGGAAGGTTTTAATATTAACTTGAGCTGTACAGTTTTTATTTCAGTTCCCAGCAAAATGCAAAGCTTTCAAAATCAAAGACAAGAGTATAACACATAGGGCCACATTCCAAAAGACTTGTGCTCCATGTAAGTACCTTACTCTGGTGCTGAGTCTGCTTTATAGATAGGCCTTACAAGGATGCAGGGCATTTACACCAAGAGCAAGCCTTGTGGAATTGTGGCAGGCTTACTCTCAGTGTAATTCACTTAGATTAACAGTGAGTCTTTTGGAATTGGGCCCATAGTCTGCATTCCATACTTGACAGTGATATATATATTTTTTAAAACAGTGCTCTGAAAAATAAAGATCATGTACACAACATAAAATAACAAATTGCTCATAATGCAAATAAAGCGGAAAATATGACACTCCAGAGATGGAGAGAAACAACAACATTACAATAAAGCTGGAAGGTAAGGATGAGTTACTAGTGATACAGAATCTATATCAGAGAAAGCCTGTGTTTATTTATTAATGAATTCTTTGCAACCTAAATCATGTAATGCTGTATCTATATGTTCTACAGCAAGGGTTAAACAAAGGTATTAATGTTGATGACATTTTAAAAGCTTTGCATACAGAGTTTCCTGACATGTAAGTCCTACACTTGCTGCCTAAGCTGTAAAAATACAGAAAAAGATATAAATAAGCATAAATATTACACCTTTTTTGTTTATTCTTTTCGGTACTTTTCCGTTATCGGGGCAATACTTCTAATAAGCGCTTTGAACGCTTGGAATCTTAGCATGCTCATCTGATTTTGATGCCATTCGTGTGACTATATTACATAGGATCTACATTTTTACTCTGATGTAAGAGATTCTTGAAACAATATTTAAAAAGTACTTTACAATTAGAAGGTGAAAATGGAAGAGTATTTTAAGGAGTTGTCATATCCTAGCTAGCCTGTGAAACCTCGTTCAAACATCTGTCCAGGGGGAAGCAAAATACTCAACTTCAATCACTGTGAATTACTGAAAAGAGCCAGAGACTTCCCTAACGTGCTGTCTGGCTTTGGTGAGCCTGGCGTGCTGGTTTCACGCAGCACTCACTGAAACACACACACATGACATGACAGGAAATAACTCCGTATTTTTTTTTCCCTTTGTCGGACATTTTCCTGCAGTGTTTGCTTTCCTGAACAAGCGATCATCGATAATTATGCTAGTAGCGAAAAAGCAATAAAAAGTGGCTGTTAAATTAGTTACTATTTCCCCTGTAGTTCTCCCACACAATGTTTTGCATCCCAATTGGGTTGGAGGTATCTAGTAACACTCTTCAGTAGGTGTGTCCTTTATTCTATTCACAACTGCTTTAATAAATATTCCGTAGAACAAGGTGCGGTTTGTTTGGGGAACGGTAGCAGCACAGCAAATTAAAAAAAAAAAAAAAGATTACAGCATGATATAAAGTCCAAATCACAACAGCGATTGCGAGCGCTTGCTAAGATTCCAAGCACTCAAACCACTCATTAGAAGTGGTGCCCCGATAACGGAAAAGTACCTTTTCTTCTAATATACTCACCCCTTGAGGAAGAAAGTATTATCTGCTATGAACAATTAAGGCACACTAATGACCCCCAAAACAGTGAAACAACTAAATTTCTTAACGTTTGGTAGATGAAATGGGAGACCTTCTCAAGTCACGTAATTCAGTTTAAAGCTCAACAAGTACAAATTATTTAGAGGGAAGTCTACGTTCCCCACACTCTGTGATGTTGCATCTGTGTAATGATGCTGTTCTGCAGAGCTTTATTGTGTAACCAATGCCTTTTGCTACTGCTACGTGATCATCTTTGTTTTTATCCCTTTGGGAGGACTACTGTGACTAGTAATAATATTCAGCCACTGAAATTATATTTTCAAATTTTGATATTTGGATGATGCATGTTCCTGCAACCACAAAATAAGACCAATGGCAAAGAAACTGCCAGGATGACTCAGAACAAAAGAAAGTGTAAATATGTTGCTACTAATTAGCTAAAATGCAATCATTTGCTAATATATATTCTGATTTTCTGTGAGATCTGGAAGAAAATACTTTGAAAGAACAGATTACTCATCTTATCTGTGCTAGTAGGTCTCCTTGCTATACTTTAGTAGCCAGGCTCCTTGCTGCTGAGAAGGCCTGTGAAATATAGGATTTATTTAAGTAGATTATTTACTTCCAGAGGAATGCTGATCTTGAACCAAACTTTCTGTCACCTACTAAGGCTGGATTATGAAAGAAAAAATAAAGAGCAATGATTTTCCTGACTGAACATGTTTGCATGGCCCTAAGAAAGTAAATGTAGAAGTATAGAGGCTAGGCAGGGATAGAAAATGTGTTAAGTAACTCATAAAGGAGATTGCTAAAGGTGCATAATGTTACACTAAGCATTCACTATGACTTCTCCATTCTTTGCCAGACTGCTCACTGGACCACAGGAGCATGGCACATACCACTCTGAAAGTAGCTGTTTTATACATACAGCTGCAAAGCTAGTATCTGCCATTGACTTTAAAGCAATGTGAACCAATTTCCAAGAAGTAACTGTGCAGTTATCTGCATGAGCATGTTTAGCTGTTGCTTCAGTAATACAGCAATGCAACGAGCTTTAATAACCTTGGGTATCTATTCAAGTGTTTCTTTTTATGAAATGGTATTCAACAGGCTGAAATGCATCTTAAAAAGAAAAAGATCTTTAACAGTGTTTCATCTATTATTTTATGCAGTGTAGATTGAGAGAATTTTGATTTATAAAGCAGTCATAATAAATGACTAAATCTCACTGTTTTGCAGTGAGCGCACACACATGCACAAGAGACACACAATCAAACACACAACTGGTGTCTTTTTATAAGCACAATACAATATAGCTCTCAGTGAGGAGTGCTGTACAGTTATGTACACCTGCTGGTACAATGACGTTTGGCTTTCCAATTCATACCAAAAAAATATCATTTGGCTAAGGATGGAAAAGAATGTAGAGAAAGTGGAAGAAAATTAGTTTTTTGGAATTGGTAATGGGAGAGAGATCAGGGAATTATTACTGTTCAGAAATAGTGGCTATAACTGTAAATGGGAGGCCAGAAGAGACTTGACAACTTGTGCCATCACAAAAGCCTTTCAGAGTGCAAGCTATTTTCAAATGATGAATATAGTCCAGCAATATGGTTCTGGAGAATGCTTTTTAGACCTGGGTCATAATACATAGAAGTAATTCCATTACCAAATGGTTAGTTAGCAAGAACAAAGAAAATGAATAGGTTGCTCAAATTAGAATGTCTTTGAAGATTCAGCCTTTTCAATTTAGTAATGAATGGTTATAATGAAAGAGGTTTGGAGTTGCATCTATTAATTGAAAGTGCAAAATGTTTCCTGATTTATGAATGCTTACTATTCTCTGCTGTGAGGAAAATACATTTCATTGCTTGGAATAAGACAGATTTATCACGAGCAGAACTCAACTGATGGAAGGGTTTAAGGGTTTAAAGGTGACTACAAAAAAGACAAAGGGAACTAGATGGTATACCTCTGGTGAATAAGCAGGACAATGGTATAACAACAATGGAACAAAATCATTAAAACATAAAGGAGACATTTAATTAATGTGTTATGGGGAATTTAATTAATAAATGAATTAACATTCTTATCTATGCTTTCATTTATTTATTTTTTGTTAAATATAGTTAAGTAACACTGAGAAACCTCAGAAAGGCAAATTCTACAAAAAAGAGGATGGGAAGCCTGAGTTCACTTAAGATTTTTAGCTTAGCGTACTGCCAACTTAAATCACATGTCAGGTTGTGAATGTAGCCTGAAATACCCAAATTGCAAAATGTACACAGGGACTCCATGTTTAGCTACACAATTGCCACAGCATGAAACAGCTTGCCATCTCAAATGAAAAGTTGGACTTCTGGTACAGATGCTTCCTGTTTGCTATACACTTTCAGCTGCAGCTTTGGTACTGTATAACCTTCTGTCCTCATTTCACATACTCCAAAGCAGTGCATACTACAAGCCATGCTAACACAACAGATGGTATCACAGTCATTATGATGCTACTCTCAAAAACACTACCTACACTACAGTCTGTCACACAAGAATCGTGCACAGCCATCGACACTTGTCTAACTCTGATCTGCTTCTAAATCTGAACAAAACTAAATTAAAGATCTTTACCCCAAAGTCTCACCTATACAGTAAATAAACACAAACCAACAATATCCAGGGATCTCCATCCACTATGTAGTAAAGAAGTCCAAGAAGTTTCAATAAAACAGAAAACTAGTAGAGACCAGGCTTCCAGTTTCTAAAAAGCAGGTTTAATTCTATCAGACTGACACACACACAAGCGCTTTCACAATTAGCTTCTTCAGGTGTGTGTCTCTATTAGTCACCTATACACTAAGTTCAACTTCATGTTTCTCACTTCAAAGCATTCAGTTAAAAATAATCTCGTATACTAAACTACTAGCGGTTACTTTGGAAGATCAACTCAAATTTGATAAACATGTACAAAATGTAGTAAAAATTTATTTTATTTATTTATTTATTTTACATTTGTTGACCGGGCTAGTCCAACTGGATACATATCCTTTTTCAGTAGAGGCCCGGGGAGAAAAGCTCCCAAATTTAGGAAAATAATAACAATACAATACGATAAAAGAAGACATAATGAAACAACAGAAACAAGGAGACATCAATATATATAAGCTAGTTGTTTGAACATAACTTTTGTATAATTGGCCACTTGACATGTGTGCAATTAAGGAAGTAAAAATTACAGTATCAGCTCTTGAAAGGGAGAAGAGAGAAGAGGTGCTATGGGACGTGTTGGATTTAATCAGGGTTTAGACAAAAATACACCAAAAATTGGGACTCCTTTATAGAGAATCCCCCTTTCAAACTGAACATTCTTGTAAAACCACAAACAGCAACCTTCCTACTACTACCCAGTCTACTCTATGCTCCCAAACTATTATAAATATTAATATACCACACATAAAAACTGGACGTATGCTATAATAAAATTGTTAAGTTTGCTACTAAGATGCCTAACAGAACTCATCATTGCTTAGCGCTCAGAAAATTAAACAGGCTTGAACTACCAAAGAACCTCCTCTTCTCTCAATTAAAACTTGCTCATAAGGTGCTCAACTTTCCTGAAAAGTGTCCATCCCCGAATGTTACTGCAGTGGTACTCACCCACTAGAGCTCTACGCTTATTAGATGCAAGTCACATTATTGTAAACAAATCACACAGTTCTACTGCAGACACCTCCCTGTTCATATTAGACAAATTTCACCCAGTATTAATCATTAATTAGAATGCAACAAGAAGCACAGTGAAGCATTAACCACAAATTTTGGGTTTGCCTTTCCTTTAAACTGCTGACTTTCTTCATCTTTGCAGTCTGTAAGAGACTATGCATAGTGATATGTAGCGCCTATAAGGTTTTAGCAAAGTGATTATCAATGTGCCATAAATTTCATTACTCAGTTACAGGGCTGTTACCTGTAGTGTAATAGTTAAATAAGAAGAAAAATTGGCACTAGTAATGGCAGAACATTTATTACAAATGACTAGCTTCCACAACAAACTTCCGCTAAATCACTTGTAAAGTCATACGCTTAATAATAAAAACAAAAAACCCCTTATATATTCTAAAATACAAGTCAAATGACAAATTTGTAAACTGTCATTGGTTAATCCCATAATATTTCAGCTTTAAAACAGGTTTAATGCTGACTGTTTCATTGAGTCCTGGGTCTGCAGCTGGATGCAAAACATTTATCCACCTATATTCCACATTTCTCATTTCAGTTATAATATCACCCCCCCCACTACATTCATTAATAACCTGGAGAACAGTAGAAACAAATGTGTGACTTACCTACATCCTTAATATGCTTATAAAGAGAATTTGTTTCCATGCTTCTAATTTCTAATAGATGGTCACCAATACGTTCCTTCAGCTTCTGATTTGTTTTTCCTACATAGAAGACCTTACATGATTCAAATGATGCAAGGCAAACCATATTTCTTGTGCTGCAATTCGCAAGCACCTCCAAATTATATAGTTTATTAGTAATTGGATGTTCAAATACATTATGTCTATTTATGTATTTACAGACTGCACAGTCAAAGCAATGTATGGTACCTTTTTATTACTATAAAATGGATCAGGCCTATGTACTCTGCATACCCAGGACTCATTGAAACAGTCAGCATTAAACCTGTTTTAAAGATGAAACATTATCTGATTACTCAATGAAATTTTATGAATGTTTCATGTGACTTGTATTTCAGACTCTATATTTTTTTTGTTTTTTATTATGGTGCTGCGGTAGCGTTGTCGCCTCACAATAAGACATTGTCCTGTTCGATTCTCAGCTAGAGCGTCTTCTGTGTGGAGACATGCGTGAATGGGCGTACCTTCGTTGAAGGTTGTGCATCAGGACTGGCAACTCGGCATGTAAAAAATCTACTGCCAATCATTAGCGGACCGGAGTTCTGCTGTGGCAACCCCTAACCGGGAAAAGACGAAAGACACAACAACATTATTATTATTATTATTATTATTATTATTAAGTGTATGACTTGACAAAGTGTTTAAGAGAAAGCTTGTTGTGGAAGCTAGTCATTTTTAATAAAGCTTATATGATTACTAGAGATGTTTTTTCTTCTTTTTTACTTTTACATATTGTTTTACCTGGCTCTTTTCCCTGCTGGAGGTCTCTGTTTTTTTTTTTTTTTTTGCCTGCACTGTAGTCCTGAGCATTTACATTGCCAATGACCAGTATCTGTAGTAAGCTACTGTGTATATATAATACTAACATAGACAGCAACGAATATGGCACCTTACATCTCTCACATTTGTAGGTTGAAGTCTAGAACTAAAGCAATATTTCCTGCCATACCAGTAACTCAGGCTAATCCTGAAGATTTCACAGTGAAATCTACTGCCAACTGCATTTTTTCCAATAATTTTATACTATACGTACATTTTATAAGCCTTTTCAAATAACATGTGTTTTTCCTTGACTGTCAGCTATATCATATATAGATAGACCATAACAGACTGTCAGATATACAAAATTCTTTTGCAAATGAAGTAATGTTTAACTCTATGAACTGCCCTGAATTGCATATATGTAAGTGCTGTACTTCCCAGTGCTGTGAACTAGCTGCGCTCTGCTCATGCACACACAGAAGCATGGTGTGTGTCTTATATTAAGGATGCAATGCTGGTACATGTGTATTTAGTCTATGCAGAGTGTAAGGGGCTAAGCAGAGTGATGTTAAACCCTACTGGGTACTGTTCACACCTTAGTATAGTCTCATTTTCATACATCTACATATCCTTCTGAACCTTGATCCGTGGAAATAAAATCTGATCTGAAATCCAGGGACTGTGCCTCAAACTGTTGTCTAAAAGGGACCAAAACTGTATTGCCATTGAGGCTATTATGTGCATTGGATTAATATGCTCATAACTCAGTTTGTTTACTGAAATTTTGACAGAATTGTACTTTACTAATTATACATTGTACTACGAAGGGCCGCTGCAGAACCTTTCACTGTGAGATGCGAAATGCTACTGATAATGTATTAGGGATTTCCAGAACTTTCCTCAGGTTCTACAAGTGCTACAGAGGAGCCACATCCCTTACGAGGGGAGTGGATGAAGTTAACTACATAGTGTTCTCCAGCTTTGCACTGATACAAACTGCAATGCTTTAGGCCTTGATTAATGACATAGATATAATAATGACGACATCATTGCAATTATATCATAGAAGCAGCAACAATGCTAAATCCACATATTACAAGAAGAACATTAATAGCAATAATTCCTTGTAGCTCAGATTGGACACAATTTTTTTTTTTTTTTTTTACAGACAAAGCAACACCTACAAAACTAATATTTCTGAAATTAGCTATCTGTTGAGTTAACTATCTGATGAGATTGCCTTGGTAGCAAACATTTCCACCAATGCACAGATCAATCCATCATTCCTCCACCTTCTAGTAAATATGGTTATTCTGAATGTATCGATTCAGGAATGCTAAGTCTGCTTGCATCAATTTATTTTCAGTTGAACAGCATTCCTTCTCAGCATAAAGAATGTTAGTTGTTTTGCAGCATAGATACCTTCTCACCTTTACAGTTATAAAAGTTGTAACATAACTATTTCTTTATGGCCTAGTCTGCATATATTTCTAGAGTAATGTTCTGCATTTCCAAATAACAAAAGAATGGAGTACATTACAAAACCAGGATGAAAGGGTGGAGGGTGTTGCCATACTTTAAGCTACATTAGGAAACTTTTTCTAGTATTTTTTCTCATATTTCAGCAGCTGCTGAAGAAGTAGAATACAAGAGGGCCCAGTTTCAGAGTAGAATTGACCGCCTGGTCTCACGACCCTTATTATGGGATTACTCAAAAAAAGGAAATAACTGACATTTATGTAAAATAAAATGATAATGAAAAATTATAAAACAGATTTCAATTCGTAAAGCTGTCAAACTTACGGCATCAGTAAAGAGTCCATAAATATATGAAGTATGATTTATTAATTTAGTAAACAAGTCAAGTGGAAGGAAGTGGGGTATGACAACAATTAATATTTTTGAAGTGACAACAGACCAGGTCTTGCTGGAACATTTGTTAGGATTTATTGTTACACTACTAGCAGATACTTCACGACATTTTATTTAAAAAATTAACACAGTTATTCAGTCATATTAAAATAAAAGCAATAATACCACTGAAAGCAGACCTGAACCTCAACCAGTACTTGCCATTTTTTATTCATTACAATATTAACTGTAAGACATAAAATTGGTCAGATAGTTTCACCTTCAGGAATAAAAAGGTTACTTCTCTCATTTTTGCATCACTGACATAAAGGCATTTGCTGGTTAATATTTATGAGTCCTTTTTTGTCTAAGAATCTTTCTTTTTATTTTTTTTCCCTTTCCCTTTTAAGTTCTGTTTTCTGCAGGTCCAGAAATGTTCACGGCAACTTTCTCACAAGTCTCCCAGGAGTGGCAACATTCTCCACCTCTCCCTATCTACCCAGCCACCACTTCACAAAGTGAGGGTGGTAGTTCCATTCATGTGGGCACACCGGGACATGGTACCCTGACAAGCAAGGAACATAGGCTTCAGGACCTGGTTGAGGCTGTGGTCTAAAAGATATTGCAGGAGTACTGGGGCCAATAAGAATCTCCCCTCCAGGAGGCACAAGAGCCACTAACCCAGTCAGATCCAACCACAGAGCCACAGGAGGCCTTGATGCTCTACCATTGGGGCCGCTCTGCCTGGGTCCATCATGGTGGAAGAATATTTGAGGCCATCCAGACCAAGGTGATACTGGGCTCCAAGCCTTCCTCAACCTCCCTTTTGTCCTGTCTGCCATCTGTATGTGTTGTCTCCCCATTTTACTGTCAGCCAACCACTCTGTTCTGTCCATCTTGCCCAGATTTTATCTGTAAAAAATCCTTTAACTCTTCCCTAATCCTCTCTACTACACACTCTGCCTTTATTCCTTCCTTAACTTCAATTATTAAAAAAACTGAGTTTATCCCTAGCAAAGACACAGTACCCAACCTCTCCTGCCTCCTCCTGCACAACCCCCCTATTAACGTGTTCCTTTTGTGTTTCCCTTTTTTGCTCTCTTCCATATTTCTGTCTGTCCTATCTTCCCTATTTCCTACCTTATAAAAGCCATACCAAAATGCCCATATAAGGACACCCTCAGAGTGAATAAAAACCTTAAAAAAGTTTTGATAATCTGCAGGCCTGAATCACAGAGCAAGGTCTTGTGGAAAATCTCAAGGGAGAATTTGCACTCCCTACCACTTGACAAAAATAGACAACAGGATTTAAGATTTTACATACCTATGGATTTTTTTCCACACACAGCTATACTCGTTTCATGTCAATTTACAAAGATTCAGATATGCAAATATGTACTGAGCATTTCTGTTGCAAGGCTGAGTTCCAAAATTAGTGGCACACAGTCGTATAGATGCTCCTCACCTGGGTAACTCCATTTGCCTTTGTCATCTTATACCCTCTATCCCTTTATAATCTCTATCCAATTTAACACAACAAACATTTCCACTACATCTCCACACTTTCCTTCCTACCTTAATCCCCACTTTGCATTTCAATTTTTTTTCTGACCTTCTCACTCCATCTACCTCTTTCAAATACTTTCACCACTCTCTTAGAACCAGGTTCTATGTCAGTAAGTACCCTAGTATTCTTACCCCAACTATCCTTGACTCATCAGGTATACAATGCCTCTCTCTCCCTCTCCCAGCTTTAACTACTATCTACCTACCAACTAATGTTTCACACTTCTTACCTCAAGTTTACTAATCCCTAGTATCTATATTGTAACCCTTCTCACCCATGTCTTATGAACTGCTCTAGTGTTTGTCACATATATTGCACATGAACTGCTTGTATACTAAATATTTTATACATGGAATTTAATATCATGTATAATACCATAACAGATGAAATACCCATTTTATATTTGTAGCATGCCACTACAGAATAATTACCTACCTGTTTGCATCTACATGTCTTAAGAATCATCTATGTAATGTATATTTGTACAAAAATTGTTCTGTCGTGACTATCTTAAATGTATCTGATGGAGGTTTTCTCCCCAGGACTCTGCTGAAAATGGGCTTTGCTCATTTGGACTTTCCTGATAAACAAAGGCAAATGAATGAATGAATCAATAGGGAGAGGGCAACTTTAGTTTAGGGAGAGGGAAAATAGTCTGGGGTTAGGAGCTATCAGGGACTTTACGTTTAGGGTGTGGGAAGGCAATTTTAGGAAATTGGAGGAGAGTCAATGGTTAAGGAGTGATTGAGAACTTTAGGTTTAGGGAGCAGGAAGGGAGTTTATGTCTTAGGAAACTGGAGGACAGTGAAGGGTTAAGGAATGTTTGGGAACTTTAGGTTTAAGAAGTGGGAAGGGAGTTTTAGGTTTACGAAAGGGAGGGGAGTTATGAGTTAGGGAGCAAGAGTGCAGTTTTACTTTTAGGATGCAAGAGTGGTAAGGTTAGGGACCAGGTAGGAGTGTTAGGGTTAGCATTAGGGTTCTGGTACGGCTACACAGTTCAGAGGGTTGGGCGGTGGAAGGGCTTAGTAATTAACTAGGATCAGGATAAGTGAGAGTTACTACACTTGCCATTTAGGGCAACTGACAGCCAACAAGTGTGTTGCAAATTAGTAGCACATGAAAGTACAGTTGTGTACACTTACCATAAATGTAGATGTTCGAGTGTATTCACTGTTGCCAAGGGCTACCACAGGTGATGACTGCAACAGTGAAACACGAAGAACATCACTTGTGATATACCTGCACTGGAATGGGAGCAGACTTTTGCTACAGCTTTTGAAAAAGGACTCAAGTTACTTTTTAAGCATCAAATCTTATTAAACCTAATAAGGGTAACAGGATGGCCACTAATGTGGCTAAGCCAAATTATCTTACAACTCAAATGAAGAGCTTTCTTTGGACACTCAAAGATGTTCTGGAGGACTCTCAAACAGTTCCCTTAGGGATATACCATCCACTAAGAAAAGCATATAGGGAATTGATATAAATTTGCTATCAAAATGTAATTACCTTATTACACAGTCTTCCTCCAAAAGCTTTCAAAGAGTTAAGTAACCCAACCCCTGAAAGTAGATTTTATCAGGTAATTAATGATCTCCGGGTTTATTTCCAAAATAAATAGTCAATGGACAGTATTTCTATCTCATTAAAAAGTTTCCTCTGTCCAAATGCACTGCATTAAATATACTCCGTAACTGATTCCTGAGGCAGACATGTCATGCTCTCACCAAACAAGTAACTCCAACTTTCACTGTCTCTCATATAACAAGTATTATAAGTTCATAAGTGTATAGTAGGCTAATAACCACTAGGGCCCTTATAAGCCTAGCCATACAACTCAAATGTGACCACAAATTTGATTTATATACAGGGTGATTTACTGACTGCCTCTGCCCATAGGAAGCACAGGTGCTACACTAGGGGTGAATTTCCAGTTATTCATCCATTGGTCCAAGTTGCATTTAAATATGTTAGGAACTGTGCTTCACATGGATGGGAAGCCTGTCCCAGAGAATGGGAATTCTGTGATAAACATATATGTCTCTCCAACATGAACTATTTATGTCTCAAGCAAAATGTAGGTATTTTGATCTGGTACTGATGCTGTTTATTTTGCAGATGTGCAAAAGATAAACAATGAGTTACCTTAGGATCATACTAGACAATCAGTCTGCAGACCATTATGCATGTAGCTAATATTCAGACAGTGACCAAAGATTGTAATCAAACCCTGAACTTGGTGTCTGTGAGGTACAAACCTTAACCATTATGCCAAACCCCATTACCCTTAGTTTTAATCAAGAAAGGTTTAGTCCACTTTTGGGAAAAAAGAGGGATACTGATTTTATGCAGATATCCAATTTGTGTCCTTTAAGGAAAATCTTTCCGAGAGTTCATACACAACTGTTTGAATATGTACATCAATACTGCATCCATTTCTCATGGTTTAGGGCTAGCTTTTGCACAAAGGCTGTGTACTGTCTTGCTAATTATATAACAACATACAGAAAGGCATTATTACTGCAGACCTGTTGCACAAACTTAACATGGATTTTAAAACTATGGTCCATAATCTGCTGTAGGGAAGGTTACCTGTCTGTGGTTTACTGAAGAGTGTTGCACAGAGGTTTTTATCCTGTCTCACTAACAGGACTTTCAGGATTATACTGCATCTTAGGATGGATCTTTAAGGCATATGCCCTCCAAGCCTCACTTTTTGAGCTCCTATTTTATTACATATTAACAATCTGCCTCTTGGCATTCCAAAGGTCAATTATACATTGTATGCAGATGATGTAGCTTCACTGAGGTCAGTTGCCACTAATAAAACATTGCAAGAGGAACTGCAAAAATCTTTTACTCTTGTCTAGAACTAGCTGCTTGCTAATAAACTGGCTATTAACTCTGGCAAACATATATGACTTTTGAAACTCTCACAAAGGCTTTCTAATACCACTAGAATTGTAATTCAGGGTTGGACTTCCAAAAATGCTGTACACACTATACAGCTTAATTCAACTCTCCCAGTTTGAAAAAAGAAATTTGAGAAATAACAGCCAGTGATATTGTCAGCTTGAGTAAAACTAAGTTAATGGCTATTAAGTACACTAGCTGGGTGCCAGAAAAATCAGATATTTAGAAAACCTGAAAGAAAATCAACTAGAAAACCTAGAGAGAAAACACTGAATAGGAAGAATCCTGTAGCTGTTCAGCAAAATGCAGTTGAAGCTTCAGGTTTAGTACATGGGGTGGCTTCCAGTAATTTACAGGAAAAAATCAAATGTACTCAGAGATTATTAAAATAAATGAAACACTGAAGCAGTTTATCAACTCAAATTACAAAAGGCTGGAAAAATAGAAGAACCTTTAACTAGCTATTAAGATGAAGTGATAAAACTGCAAAATCAAAGACTGAAATGTAGAAAAGTCTGGCTGAGTATGAGACATCTCAAGAAGAGCTGTTTCAAAAAGAGGTAGAGTTAAAAAGCAGAGCACACACAGAAAAACTGAGATTTTCTGTTGTTCCACAGAAACTGGAAGGAAAAAAATGTATTAATTTTATGAAAGCACAAATAAGCAATTTGACTAATATTCCACAACAGGATTTCAAAGGGAGCTTCAAATGTATCCTCCAGCTTTGGCCATGAGAAAGCAGCCAAGACCTGTATTTGTAAAGATGCAATCATACCAGCAGAAAAGAGTTAATCCTAATGAAACTGTGCCAGAAGGGAAATGTACTAAAACATGGAGACAGCTGAGTGCTTGTGGAAAATGATTATTCACTGTACACCAGGCAGAAGAGAAGCACATTCCAGTGACCAGGGAATGTAGACAGCAGGTGTGAGATTGAAGCAGCTGTTTTCAGCATATTTTTCCTGGAGAATAAAATACATTTTTGGATACAGGAGAGGCTAAGGATGAAATAAAAAAAGTTTATCACGCAAAAAGTAAGCTAGCAAACAGAAGGGGACTTTAGGAGCTTTACTGTTAGGGGAACGAGAAACAGAGAGACTCTGCCAGGGAAACTTTTTCCAGTGTTCCAAAGGAAAATGCCTGAGAGCTAGAAAAAAACACAGGAGTTGAATAGAAGAATCAGGAATACCTTGGTGTTGAACCAGAGTCTGGTTTTGGGAGATGGAGATGAACAGGAAGAAGACCAGCAACACTGAAAGTAGTGAATAAATTTGAGACCATAAAGAATCAATCAAATTTTGTGAACTATGGCTTTACAAGACAAAGTGGCTGAGAAAGCCTGGACTTTTGTTGACTTTGTTAAACTTGTGGGCGGTCTGTAAAGCATATGCCCCACTTTATGTCATTAACATTTAACTTTCAAGCAAAGATCCTAAACCTTCTGGACTTTGTTGCATACTTAGGAGCCATACATAATTGTTTTTTTTTTGTGTGTGTGAATTGCTTTTCCAGTATCTTTTCACAGTGTTTTCTAACCTCTTCTGACTGATTCTTATGGTTATCATGCAACATTTTATATGCATTACTAATTATCCATTTGTAACAGTAGCTTCTGTTCCAGATTTAACTAAAAACTCCATCATAACAGGTCTTTCACTTAAGATTTTCTATATCTTTCTCTTTGCTTATACTCTGATATCACTCCCTGGTAGGGAAGGCAGTCTCTAGCACGCAGTCCAAATATCTTCTTGGCCTCATCCCACTCTATTACATTTCCCTCTGCAGTCATTTGCCTCCAATACCTTGGTTCCTTTGCCTGTGTTCTCCAGTAAATGCCAGTCCCCTCTTGCCTATTTTCTGTACCTCTACCTGCTGCCATCCCTATAATAATGGAACCAGTCTTGAGTGGAGACCCACCACACACACACACACACACACACACACACACACACACACACACACACACACACACACACACACCCCCCCCCCAGAAAAAAACAAATCTAACTATAGCACTGTTATCCTACTTTTAAGTTTTAGAGAATGAAGGATTAGTCCAGATAAAATCACAGAGCAGATCTAGGAGACTCTCTCTAAGATACCCTTATCATTAGAACAAGAACACTCGCCCATCCACCTGTTTAACTGAATAAACTCATGGAAACTTCAACAAAGTGTCTTTATTCCCCCACATGGAGGGTATCACAGAGAAAGTCTCCTAGATCTGCTAGCTAAAGTGATTTTATCTGGTTTCTTCTCTGTTTCTTGTTAGTCCTGTCTCCCTCTGGGTCACAGATGAGATACCAAACTCAACTCGAGCCCTCTGGATTACCTTTGTTTCCTATGTTAAGTTTTGGAATCTATGGTTAAACATCACATATGCTTTTTCTTAGAACTAGTTCCTTTACAAAAGGAAATTCTGATAGCGAATGGCACTACCTGCAACAAATTGCTACAAAAACAGCACTCACTACTACAGCTCTAAATATACCAATGCCAAGATTCTACAACAGTGAAACAAGAAAAAACTTCACTAAAGATGACGCCTGCTTCATCGAAACACTGCTTAATGAACACATAACAGGAGTCCCAATGATATGTCAACCATTGTCAATTGGGTCATTAGCCAAGAAGCAGCATTTCACATTCTAGGTAAATGTCTCAGTTAAAAGTCTGCTACCACCATTCACTGGATCAATTAAGATGTAAGGCCATTTCTGTCTTGCCAATACCCATCCTTAGGTCTTACTTGCCTTTTCAAGATGGATGAGATCAGTCATACTTGGAGTGAATTTGTGAATGCTCATCTAGTTGTCCAGTTTATTTTTAAAGACAGACAGTGTGTCACACTGCTTAATTTGGAGTTTGTTCCAGAGAAGGGGTTGGTACTGCATGACAAAGCTATCCCTCATAATAGTCTTATTGATTTAGTGGGGTAGATTTAGGTCTCTGGCCCTAGTATTAGCGGAACTGTTTGATTTACTACGGTACAGAAGAGCTCTTGGACTACTGGATCTCTTATACCCTACAAGTAAGGTAAAATTTACCTCTAAGGAGTCTATATGAAACTGAGTACAGGAAAGGAAAGTTATGTAAAATCTTACCATAACCATAGATGTCCTTCTCTTCCATGTTGCAGTATTCACTAGTGGGTTTACCCTTCTTCCCATCAGCTTGTTCGGCCAGTTTTCCAAAGCTTTTTCAATCCCTACTGGTGTGTCGGACGTCTGACGTGTAGGCTGGTACATGGGCCATAAAAGTGATGCCTGCACGCACCAGTCCTCAGAGCCAAGAAGCCCCAGACGAAGCCAATCCTGATAGCATAGCCTGGGTAGGAGCCGAGGAGAGCAAGTGCAAGGAGAAAAGGAGGGAAGGAATACTGCAACATGGAAGAGAAGGACATCTATGGTTATGGTAAGAATTTACACAACCTTCCTATGTCCTTCTATTCCACTGTTGTAGTATTCACTAGTGGGTGAGTACAAAAGCTCACTTCTGGCTGGGTGGTGGTCTGGATGAGGATTCCAGGAACCCATGCAGGGTAGCCCTGCCAAATCCTGCTCTGGTCCTGGAGATGTGATCCAGCTTGCAGTGTCTGGTGAAGGTGTGCACAGATGACCAAGTAGCTGCTCCCAGAATGGAGTTAGTGTCTAAACCTTTAAGGAAGGCTCTAGAGGAAGCCATGGCCCTTGTGGAATGGGGTCTGACGTTGCCCTTTGGTGTCTTTCCATGGTGAGAGTAACAAAATGAGATTGCCTTAACAATCCAAGAAGAAATAGTTTGCTTCCCTACAGTTTTCCCCAGAGCCCTGGGGTGGGAGGAAACAAACAGCTGGTCTGATCTGCATACAGGTTTGGTCTTATGCAAGAAGAAACAGAGTTGCCTGTGTACATCCAGAGAGTGAAGGACTCTCTCACTGTCTCCCTGAGGATTAGGAAAGAAGGTGGGCAGGTGAATAGCCTGATAAAGAAGCCATTAACCACCTTGGGGGTGAAGGAAGGATTAATCCTGAGGGTGAACCTGTCCATATGGAAAACTAGGAAGGGTGGGGTAGACATGAGGGCTTGGATCTCTGAGACCCTCCTGGCTGATGTTAAAACTACTAGCAGTACTGCTTTCCAAGTGCAAAATTTCAAGTCTGCCTTACCAGCTGGTTCAAAGGATGGCACAGTGAGTTTTTTCAGCACATGATTAAGATCCCTGGGAGGAGGGGTTGGTTTCCTATGGGGTCTTAGGTGTAGAACACCTTCTAGGAATAGTTTGGCTGGGAGTCAAGAAGCAAGTGGGGGCTCCATAGGCAGGCAGGCAGAAATGGCTGACAGATGTGCCTTTAAGGAGGAGTAAGACAATCCTGTCTTTAGCAGTTCATACAGGTAAGAGAGAATTAGAGGCAGGTCGCTGCCCAGTGGCTCTATCTGTCTTTTCTGACATCAGATAGAAAACCTTCTCCATTTAGAGAGATATGATTTCCTTGTGTTAGGTTTCCTGGCCTCCTGCAGGACTGAGACCACGTCCTCGTTATATAGGTGTCTGAAGGGAATCAGAATCCTATCAGCTAGAGTGAGAGGTGTAGGGATCTCCACTGTGGGTGAATCTATGTTCCCTGGTGCTGTGTGACTAAATCCACTGAGGGGGATAACTTGTGGTGATTGCCCTTCGATAGATGAAGAAGTAGGGGGGAAGCAGTATTGCCTTGGCCAAAAGGGTGCCACCAACAAGATATTTGGTGAGTCCTGCTGAATTTTCAGTAGGACTCTCTGTATCAGAGGGAATGGGGGAAAGGGGTACAGGTATTTTCCCTTCCATGACATTAAGAAGGCATCTGTTTGAAGAGCCTTCGGGTCATACGGCGAACAAGTCTATCTGTGAAATACCCCACCTGCGGATCAACTGTACGAATACCTCCCTTGACAGCATCCATTCGTGACTGTCCGAGGAGGTTCTGCTTAAGGAATCTGCCTGGCAATTTTGCTGGGACAGGAAGTAGGCTGCCTGTAGGGTAGTCCCCTGGGAGACAGCTAGATCCTATACCTGAAGGGCAAGTCTACAGAGGAGGTAGGACTTGGTCCCTCCTTGCTTGTTCAAGTACCACATCACTGTGGTGTTGTCTGTGAAGATCTTCAGGATGCCCTGTCTGAGGAAAGGTAGAAAGGTCTGCAGGGCCAGAAGTATGGCTGACATTTCTTTGATATTGATATGCCATTGTTTGTGTTTCTTTTTCCACAAACCTAGTACTTTCCTTGTGTCTAATGTTGCTCCCCAACCCAGATCTGAGGCATCTGTGTGCATGATCTGAAAAAGGGGGGGCAATTGTAGAGGGAGACCTGGGTTTAGGGTCACCTGGGCCATCCACCACTTTAGCTCTTGGTGGAGGCAGGGTAGAAGTGGGATTCTGAACTCTAGGGGGTGAGAATGCTGGGTCCATACTGAGCGAAGATACCATTACATCCTCCTCATGTGTAATCTTGCCAGTGGCGGCATGGGAATTGTGGCAGCCATGTGGCCAAAAAGTTTGAGGAATCCCCATGCCATCAAGGTGTCAAGGTGGGTGTAAGGAGAGCGGACTGAAGGAGTTGGATCAGGGAAAACACTTTTTCCTGAAGTAGAAAGGCCATCCTGAGGTCTGTTCTGATTCTGTATCCTAGGAAGACAACGTCTTTTGTAGGATTTAGGTTGGATTTGGGGAGGTTTATGAGGAATCCTAAGGACTGCAGCAGGACCAGAAGATCCTTTGTGTGGGATAGGAGGGTTTGTCTGTCTGCTGCTTGGATTAGCAGATCATCTAGGCATGGGAAAATTTGCATACCTCATGTTCTGCAGTAAGCAATGACTGGGGCTAGGCATTTTGTAAATACCCTTGGAGCTGTGGAGAGTCCAAAGGGCAAGGCACAAAACTGAAAATGCAAGGAACCTGCTTTGAATCTGAGGAATTTCTGGAGGATGGTTTTATTGGAATATGTAGGTAGGCATCTTTGATGTCCAAGGTCACCATAGAGGCCTGGGGAAGGAGGAGGGGGAAGAGAATAGGTAGTGTTATCACCCTGAAGGAAGGAACCTTCAGGAATGGGTTGAGGCGGGAAAGGTCTAGGATGGATCTCCATGATCCCTCCTTTCTGGGCACCAGAAAGATTCTGGAGTAGAAGTTCTATGGTGTCTTGGAGCAGCAGGTTGTTTAGGACCTCTGGGAGGAGGGACCATTAATAGGGTGGTGGTAGCAGAATAGGAAGTTTTTTGGGGGGTGGGACATCCAGGACATGAAGTAACCCTCCTTCAGGATAGACAAAACCCATTTGTCGGATGTCACTAGGGCCCATGCAGGGAGGCAGTGAGAGAGGCGGGAGGATAAAGGTATGGTGGGGAGAGGAGGAGGTAGAAAAGGAGGCTGGCAGTCAGATGCTGCCTGTCCTTTCTGGAAAGGTAGGTCTCTGAGCAGAAGCTTGAAGTGTCCTAGGCTGAGTAGTCTGCCTCCTGTGTGGTCTTCTAGATCTGGAGGGGGCAGAGGGCCTAGAAGTCTTCCTGATAAACTGTGTCTTCGCCGGGTAGTTTCTTTGAAATTTTGGGATTGGAGAGACCAGGAGATGCTTTTGATCCTGGAGCTCTTTCCTTTTTTGCTGAAGTGACTTAAAGAGATCAGCTACCTTGGAGCCAAAAAGTGAAGTGTGATCCAAAGGAGCATCCAAGAGTTTGGCCTTAAAGTCATCCGGTAAAGGCTGGAGATGAAGCCAGGAGTATCTCCTCAGTACAGAGGCAGATGCAGCTGACCTGGCAGAGGCCTCTGCTGCATCATATGCACACCTTAGGGAATGCTTATTGACTTGGGAAATGAGCCCAAGCAAGGAAGACAGAGATGCCTTACAGAATAGTCAGGGATCTCATTAAGATCCTTAGAAGCTTTGTCCAGTAATACCAAGGAGTACATGGCCATGTGTGACTGGTAATTTGTAGCCCTAAAGGCTAGAATAGCTGAAGTGTATATCTTCTTCCCGCACCTCTCCATGGCCTTGCTGTTGTTATAAGGCAAGCAGGACAGTGGTAGTGGGGAGAAGTTTGGTAGCTCTGTCAGTGGCAATGGAAATGGTTGCTGGGTCAGCTGGAGGGCATTTGAAAAGAAATTTGAGAGGCAAGGTGGCTGGGAGTCAGGGTTTAAACATGCTGCTGCAAAAGCATCCAAGAAGGCAGGCTGGACAGGAGGAATAGGGGCTGGGTTAGGAGATTCCACCTGGATCAAGTAGTAGAGTCTTTTCTGTTGCTCAGACACGTCTGAGCAGTCCCATTTGAAATGTTCCCTCATAAGATTAACCGTGTCCCCAAAGGTAAGGTCTTCACAGGGAGTCAGGCTCAGCAGATGCTTCTTCTGGGAATCCATACCCCAGAGGGGAAGATATTTGAGAAGAGTAGGACAAGGAGTCCTTTGAGGAGTCAGACATTTCTTCCTCAGCAGGATGGCTAAGGGTGGTCTCTGGCTGAATAGGCCTAGGACACAGAAGAGGTGGAGCAGGATGAGGGAGGTCAGACGTAAGGGTAAGGGCCAGGAAGGCGCTGTAAAGACTCTGATTGAAGGCCTGCCAGTCTGGCAAGGCCTCAGGGGTTGAAGCGACATGCTTTGTCTTTTGTTTTTTCTTTGCAGGTCTAACCAGCATCTGGCTGTCGGTCGGCCTTGAGGAAACAGCAGGACTGGAAGAGGCCTGCTCCAAAGCGCCCATCCCTGAATCTGATTCCCCCCTCTGAATCAGGCACCCGGATATCCTCCCTAGATGTGTTGTCCACTCTGGATTTTGCGGCCTCCTGGTAGGTACCCGCTTTATCCGGTGTGGCAGAAGCCGGTTCCTTGGCCAAGCTAATGGTGGCTACAGGCCAAGAATCAGTGGATGGTGGCATGGTGGAAGTGGATGGCCTTGTGGGCTTGGCCCTCTTCCTAGGTGTTTCGGAGGGGGCATCGGTAGACTCTTCCATTCAGAGAGCGATCTGCCTAAGAAGCTGGTTTTCGAGATATAGGTCGGAGGCCTGAAATCGGCAACAAAGGGTTTTATGGACAAACGACTTACAAATGGCTCAGTTTTTATAATCATGATCCCTACCAAAACAAAAGAGACACTGGTCGAGGGTGTCTTTGTGGGGAATCTGGCGACCACAGTTGCTCTTACCAGACATTAACAGACTATATCAATTACAAAGGACTGAAGAAAATCCCCAACGGGGTACTTATCTTAATGCAAAACTGATCCGACATCCGCGAGTAGCAGGAAAAACTGGTGTACGGCTGGCGGCTGAAAAGTTCTGAGGAATGGTGCACGCAGACATCACTTTTATGGCCCACGTACAAGCCTACACTTCAGATGTCTGACGCACCAAGAAGGACTGGAAAAGCTTTGGAAACTTGGCCGAACACGCTGATGGGAAGAAGGGTAAATGTACTAGTGAATACTGCAACATTGGAATAGAAGGACATCAAAGCCTCCAGTTTCTCCTAGTATATAAAATCTTTTTATCTTTGTACTTACAACCCTCTGTGGTCTCAAGTTCTCGAATGACCAGAGAAATAGGATTCAAATTAGTCTCATTACTCAAAATTTGTTTTAAGAAACTCAAGTTTGCAGTTTTTTCTGGAAGAAAGCACCAGTTCACGAGGCTCGGGATCACAGAATAATTAAAACAAGTATAAATTCAGAGGTTTCAAAATGCTAGTATCAATATTTTTACTCTTCCATGCATGTAAGATCAGAATGTGATGTCTCAAAAATCACTTCCACAATCACAACAGACTGAAACATATCTGTGTTATTCACTGTAATGTTACAGATTGAAAACATCCACCATAATATGCTTCTTAGCAAAGAGCTAATGAAAGTCCCTCCCTGCGCACCCTTTTATGTAAATCAACTCCATGATCATACAATATTGGGGAAAGAAAAACTCATAAAAAACAGTGCAGCATAATGTCACTCACTTTGTTCACTCCAGTAAATGTGAGTAAGTGGTTTCCAAGGAACTGTGAATAGATGAATTAATGGGTAGCAACAAAGTCTGTATATGATTGATTTTTACATACTTCCTCAAGATGGCTTAATCTACCATTTGTGACAAGTTTATTCTATGTTGCATTATAGTTTACTTATCACAAACACAAACATATAGATCTATAGCGAGATACACAAACACACACACACACATATATACATATAGATATACACATACAGATATAGATATAAATATACATATATATACGTATATATAAACATATACATAATGTACTGTACGTACATATACATATATACAGACATATATATACATGTATATATATATATATATATATATATATATATATAATATACATATGTATATATATATATATATATATATATATATATACACACACACACACACACACACACACACACACACACACACACACACACACACACACACACATGCCTATGTGTAAAGACATAAAAGACCTTCTGTAATGCAGGATAAAAGCTATAACGTAACACAGAATAAACATGTCACTAAGAACGGATTAAGCCACCCTAGCCCTGAGTAGCATTCTGCCATCGCCCAGAATGATACCACAGTACAAGGACAAAATGATTGACTTCAACAATTGGCTAAGCTCCTGGTGTCATTCTAAGGGGATCCAGTATCTGTCTGCTTGGGATGACATGGTCGACAGACCACAATGCTTTGCCACAGATGGCCTGCACCTGTCACCCCTGGGATTCCGGATACTGGCTAAAGCTCTTGCTGCCCCTATAGTGCCTTTTTTAGGCAAGGTTCAAATAACAAATTCACCACTGTAACAGGAACAGGCAAGCAAAAACTGAGGGTAATGCTACTCAATGCTAGAAGTCTAAATCTCAAAATGCAGTCACTCGAGGCACTCCTTAAAATGGAGAACATTGACATCTGTAAAGTGACTGAGACCTGGTTCAAGGCTCCAGAGAGCACCCCTGCACTACCAGGCTATAACTCATACCACACTTTTCGGCCATGTAACTTGGACCAAAACACCAAAAGCAGAGGTGTGTCCATATTCATTAAGGATATCCACACCTCCAGGCTAGTTGCTCAGCATAATGCATCCGAGGTTATCCAAGTGCAACTCACTCTGGACAAAACTGCAATCCAAATTGTAGCTTGCAACAGATCCCCCACCATGCCCCAGGATTCCCACTCCTCTTATCTTGATGCAGTGGAAAATATTAGGGTTCAACCAAACACCCCAATAATGGGCGACTTCAACTACCCCACCATTAACTGAGAAAACTACTCATGTACCAACTCCTTAGCTCAACGCGTTCTGTAATTCATAAACTTCAATGTCCTGGATCAACTTATCCACACCACCACCAGGGGCAACAATATCCTAGACCTAGTCATTACCAGCATGAGTGACCGGTGTTCCACACCTGAAGTCAACTCCTCGTTGGTCCGATCCGACCATAAGCTAATCACCCTTGATATCCACATCCTGCCCCCACCCCCCATTAAGGAAACCACAGTAAACAATTTCTCCAAAGCCAACTTCATGCTTCCTAAGACAGAAGTGGTAAACTTCATGACACCCATGCAGATAGACAACACAGTTACAACTGCTGAATCCTACACAAATGCACTCTATAAGCACTTACACAAGTGCATGGATCATGCTATCCCAAACAGAACCAAGATGCTATCCTCCAAAAAAAGGAAGCCAATCTGGTGGTCCCCTGCCATAAATCAACTGTTCAAAAGAAGGAAGAAACTGTTGCAAAAGAGATTAAAATCCCATGAGTGGAGGAGCTCCCTGGTCAGCCTCAGTAAGAAGCTGAGATCCCTTATAAGATCCTCCAAAGCTAGCTACGAAAACAAAATCGCCACTAATTCTAAGGACAACCACAAAGCATTCTACAGCTATGTCAAGAATCTCGATGGCAACCCCCAGATCTGCTCTGAGTTACAGCACAACGGCACGAAAATTACAGAACCAACTGATATTGCCAACATCCTGGCAGATAGGTTCAGTGCTAATCTTACCCCCACCCCCCCCCACCCCCTAAAGGACCCATATCTATACAGGAAGAATGCAGAGTCCCTTTAATCACAACTACGCAGGTAAAAGCTGCATTCTCTAAATCCAAACACACAGCATCCATGGGACCGGACAACATCCCAGGCTGCGTTTTACATGAACTTCAGAACGAACTGGCTCCCCACTTAAGCACCATGTTCAATAATAGCCTCGCATCAGGCTTTGTGCCCACTAAATGGCGCACAGCAACAGTTATCCCACTCCACAAAGGGGGAGCCACCACTGATCCCGGGAACTATCGACCTATTAGCCTGACGAGCCTGGTCTGCAAGGCCATGGAAAGTATCATCATGGAACTCATAAACAAAGACACTGGTAACCTCCAAACTCTGGATCCCACTCAGTTCAGGTTTGTGAAAGGCAGATCATGCCTCCTGAACCTGATCGACTTCTTTGAAGGCAGTCACCAAAGCCGCAGATGGGGGTAAGGTGGTTCACACAGCCTATCTTGACCTCGCCAAGGCTTTCGACACCATCTCCCATTCTGGAATTATAGCTAAACTCACTAATCTAGGTATAAATCCTTACGTCACAAGATGGGTTGCCAACTGGCTCACTGACAGAACCCACACTGTAAAAGTTGCAGACTCCAAATCTGATTTCAAAGCAGTGACAAGTAGAGTACCACAAGCTTCCGTCCTGGGACCTCTCCTGTTTGGTATCTACTTCTCTGAAGTACAGGCTAACACAGAAGGCCTCTCGCTAATGAAGTTCGCAGATGACTGCAAACTAAAAGGCATAGTCAAGTCCCCAAATGATGTAGACATCCTACAGAAGGGCCTCGCTGAGACAGATGCCTGGTGTCAGAGCCATGGCCTCAAGCTCAATGCCAAAAAGTGCAGTGTCATCCCCTTCGGTAAAAACTCTGTACCCATGAACTACCACATAGGCAGCAATCTACTTAACACCAAATGTGTGATAAGAGACCTTGGGACCTAGGTGGACAGTAGTCTCTCCTTTGACAGTCACATCGCCAAAGTAGTCAGCAAGTCCTTCTACGTGGCATACCTCATCATAAAAGGGTTCTCATCCAGGAAAAAAGAGGTCATTGTTCCCCTCTACTCGACACTCATTAGACCCAGTATAGAGTACAATGCCCCTTTTGGAATGTACCTCACAAGACATCTGCAGTAGCAGGAAAGGCCACAGAAGTACCTCACAAGGTGGATTACTGGCCTCAAACAAATGCCCTACACTGACCGCCTCAAAAAACTCCAGCTTTACTCCGTAGCATATCGCCTACTCCGAGATGATCTCTGCCTAACATATAAAGCTATGTCAAATCCAGAGTTGCTGGACATGCTACACCTAAAGAAATCCCAATCCCTCTGAGCTACATGCTCTAGGGACCTAAACCTTGTCACCACAATAAACAGGACATGCTGGAGGGATAGATTCCTGTCCCAGAGACTTACCATACTCTGGAAGAGGCTACCCATCTATGTCAAGCAAAGTTCTTCATTAGCACTCTTCAAGAAAAATCTTGATGAGTGGATGGGAAATAGAAAATAAACCCCGGGATCTCTTCTCTCTCTGCTCGACAGTGGCACAAGAAAATAACTTTCTTGGGTGGTGTAAGCCAGGGAACCTTGTTGGCTAGGCTTATGTAGGCCCTTGGGGCGATAGCCTTATACCTTCCTATGAACCTATGAAGAAGTGAATAAAAGCAGAAGATACTTGGATCTTGGGGCTGTCCCAAAACTCCCTGATCCACAGTTTCTCAGAACTTACTTGTTCATTCTTACTACAGTAAAAAACACTCCCATGTAACAAGTTATTAAGGACTAAAAAAATCTGCAGCTGACATGAAAATTATCTAACAAGAAACATGGATACAATTAATAACATTTACTGACGAAGCCACGTCCATTCAAGAAACAAGCTTTTTTATGGTTCTTCAAGTCTTTTGGGTAATAAAAGCCTTTTGCAGTATCTTCTCTGATGCTGATGATGTTGATGGATTTTTTTGTGGAACAAATATACACAGATATGTTTTATACACACACACACATACACATATATACATATGCATATAATTTAAATATATATATTAATTTTTTATATATACAATATATACATGCATATAAAATATATACGTATTTTACAAACTTAAATTTGTTTCATCTTGCCCGAAAGGGTTAGATAATGAAATTAACTGAAAAGTTTTTAAACGAACTGTAAGTTTTGATTTTTTTTCTAACAGTACTTAATCTTATCAATCCTGTTTTGATGTTTTTTTACCAAGGTGCTAAAGTATGTCTGTGCGACTTTTAATAAAGTGTTCAGTTGACATTTTGTTGTCTAACTATTTTACACATTTACAAGTCGTTTACTGTACAGTTATATTTTCTTTACATCTTCTCATCACTTGTCATGGTCTTGTCTGTTTATAGGTAAGTCTTAACTTATCATTGCTTTTTCAAGTTATCATATGTAAGATGTTCAGTTGAAGGTCACTTGGCCAATAAAAGCCATTCTTCTGGAATACGAATACGTGTTTGTCAAATGGGGGCAGTTGCAAGGGGAGCACATCTTATTGGTTTGAACTAATACTGCCATTCAGACGTGTGTGTCATTCAATTAAAAGATAGTCAGTGTCCATGATCCTCTTTTATTGCATACTTTTTAAATGAAGAGGACTGCAATGCCTCTGGTATACAAAGTGTTGCTCCCCTTTGCAGTACCTCATTTCCAAAATAAATGAACCAAAACAAGTACTAGATTCCATCTACTTATGATTTCTCTCACAATTTTAATTTTTCTATGATTTTCAATGAAAAATACATTTTAAACTTTGCATCATTCTCCACTCACTGATATTGGCTGAAGCAGTTAACATCCATCACCCGTGTGACTCAAACTCTTTTACCAGTATAAGTGACACATCAGCTGTCATTTCAGAACTGACAGAGTGCTACAAAAAGAACCTTGTCAATGTACGTCTGACCTTTTACTAGCTGCATTTAAAGTATCTCATTTTGATGCAGTTACATTTTCTGCACCATTTCTTGCTTTCACTCAGCAGTGCTCAGCTTATATCTGTCCTCCCTACTGTAATTCCAAAATACATAAATACAAGTCAAAGAATTATAGAAAAAAAAAAGAGAAACTAAAGGAGAATGATGAACGTTAATAATTGCTGTAGTCCTTTAAAGCTATTTTTTTTCCAGAAGGGTACCTCTATATCCTCACAACTTAAATATACTAACTCTGTGATCGCTATACCTCATAAATAAGGGGAACAGACTAATATACAAGTTAAATTACCATTTTCACACATTCAGCATCACTAGTCCTGAAGTTGCATTTACCAATCTCAGAACCTGTCACCTTATTATCTCGCTACATTTCTGAAATAATTAAGTCAATGTCTTTTAGAATGCTGTCTCTGTATGTGTGTATGCAGGTGGTGTGCATGTGTATGTATGCAGGCGGCGTGCATGTGTGTGTGTGTGTGTGTGTGTGTGTGTGTGTGTGTGTGTGTGTGTGTCTGTTAGGGACATACCTTTCAACCTCTTAGCCCAAGAAATCTGGACAAAACCTGACATAATGGGGATACAAAGGCCCAAAAATAGGGCCAGATTTTAAATACTGCTCTTTTCTAGAATAACAGGATATGTATTACAATGCAAGTTCTAAAGGATATGAAGTCTATCTAAAACTCATGTGTATGACATCACTTACTAATTTCATTCCTCAGGTCATCCCAGTGATTTGCCAGAAAACCAAACATTTTAAGAGGAACAGACTGAAATATTAAGGCAAAAAATCTGGGCATTCTGTGAAAATTTGCACAGTTGAGAGATATGATTAGGAATGGCAGGTTAGTTAATTTTCTCAAGCTCAAATCCTGTACCTTAGTTACAAGAAACAAGCTTGAATCTTCAACACCAACTACCAAACTAGTAAAACAATATTTTTTGTGCATTTTCAATAAATTGAGTTTGTGTGCATTTTCAAGTAATTGTGAGCTTCAAAGGAAGGGAAGTTTACTGCTGCTCATGCTAAGTCTGTTTTCAATGTGCAGTAGTTTTGTTTAGCAAATCTTCATACCATAACAGGTAGCATGCTTGCTTTTGATGCAGAAGGCTGTGGTTTCAACTTCCACAGCATATAGATGGATTGTTGATACTGTGCTGTACTTTGGCGGGGGGGGGGGGGGGTGACATGCCTAGTAACTCTGAACCTATTGTCAGTTTGCCATCCATCAATACTGCAATATTGTCATCTTACTAATTGTTTTTTTTTTTAATGTAACATAGCCAATTTATTCTTCAAGGGCAGCAGGCACTGAATTTATGGATGAAACAGTGAAATATAAACTTGTTTGCTTGCAGCAACCTCTTCATTTGTTACAGATCTCTTTAATGTGGAATTATACAGATGACTTGTACTTCTGCAGAGACTGTACATAGTGACAATATGAGGATTGTAATGACAGAATTTTGAGTGGCCTTTTATAGTTGAAATGTTCTGAAATCGGCAGTTTTGTCATTATTGGATAAAGAAGTTATGTCTTACCATAACGTTCCACCTGTGTTGTTGATCTTCAATCCTTGACAGTGGGTTCAGTTCCAAACCTCGAAACAGACTCGGCTGTATCTTTCAGCTCACGTTCTACAAACTCTCGAGCTAGGCACTACCTATAATGCTCCTCACAGAGATTACCTCAGATCAAATTTGCCAGATAATAGTATATAGAAAGAATAGAATGGTTAACTATAGATCGTATACAGACGAGGCCATATATAAATCCTTAATGAGAAACTAGATCAGGACTAAAGTGATCTACTAAGAGTCTTAGGATGGGGGAAGGTGGCTGGGGATGTCAAGGATTGGTGAAGATCAACAACACAGATGGAACATTATGGTAAGACATAACTTCTTTATCTGATGTATTTCTTCACCTAATCCTGGACAGTGGGACAGAATCCCCAGCTACTTTAGCCTTGGGTGGTCTCATGGAAGAATATTCCTAAGCACCATAGAGCCAAAGGATGCTCAACCACGAGAGACCTAATCTAATTTGTAATGAGTGATAAAGGTATGATGAGAAGACCATGTGGCTGCTGCACAGATGTCATCTAGCAAAGCTCTGGCATGAAAAACCGCTGATGTCGCCACAGCTCTTGTTGAATGGGCTTGAACTGGTTTGGGAAGTTGAAGTCCTTGAGAATAATAAATTAATGTGATGCAGTCTCTAAGCTATTTAGCTAAAGTAACCATAGCAACTGGATTGCCCATATGGAGGGATGAAAATGCTACAAATAACTGATCTGATTTTCTAAATTCCTTTGTTCTGTGAAGATAAAAACGGAGTTGTCTGTGCATGTCTAGTAAATGAAGTGCATATTCCCGTTTGTTAGAAAAATTAGGGAAAAAATGGTAACTGTAGCGACATATTAATATTGGATTCAGAGACTACCTTGGGTGGAAAGGAAGGATTTGTACTCACTGCAACTCTGTCTTTATGAAAGATTAGGCAGGGTGATTTGCATGATAGGGCCTGCAATCCGAAAACCCTTCTTGCGGAAGTAATAGCCACCAAAAATACTGTATTCCAGGATAAACACTTCAAATAACAAGATGCTGATGGTTCAAAGGGGGTCTTGGTTACAGCTTGAAGGACAGTAGTTAGATCCCATGGGGGAGTTGGTTCTTTAAATGGGGGGTTTTAGTAGGAAGTGTCCCTTCAAGAAAGCTTTACAAAGCTTGTGAGACATTACTGGAGAATCATCCCAACCTGAATGAAAGTTTGAAATCGCTGCCAGGTGAATTTATATCATAGATGAAGAGGAACCAGATTGAAAAAGTGTGTTTAGAAAGTCCAGCACATCATGAATGGGAGCGGCATAAGGGTCCAGTCCTTTATTCGAGGCCCATTTGGTAAACTGTTCCCATTTACACTGATAACAGTTTTCTAGTAGCAGGTTTGTGGAGCGCAATAATGACACATTGGACAGGGGAATAAAGGGAAAGATGCTTGGCAATCATGGTAATTGAAGAATCCACGCAGTGAGCTTGAGACGTTGGAGATTGGGGTGAACCATACCCTCTAGGTGAGTTAGCAGATCTGGAACTGGATCCAAGATCCATGGTTTCTGTATCAGATGAGACCAGAGGAAGGGCAACCAAACTTGTCGAGGCCAGAAGGGGGCAATGAGGATTTTTGAATTCTCCACCTTTTTGGCTTTCTTTAGGAATTGTGAGATTAGAGGAGTGGGGGAGAACGGCATATAACAGACTCGGAAGCCAAGAGTGGAGAAGAGCATCTCTGGGTGACTCCCCTGGAGGGGGGTTTAGGGTGAAGTAACGTCTGCACTTGTTGTTCAGGGGAGAAGCAAATAAGGCGCAGCAAGGTTGGCCCCGATGGCAAAAAATCCTGTCCACCACTACAGGGTTCAGAGACCACTTGTGAGGCATAAGAATTGTCCTGCTCAATTTGTCCGCTATTATGGTGGAATTTGTCGGAATGTGCATTGCTATCAGAAAGCCGTTGGAAGAAATGGCCTATTGCGAAACTCTGAGTGCTTCTTGACATATTAGGTAAGATTTGGTTCCCCCTTGTTTGTTGATACAGCAATCTACCAACATGTTGTCTGTCTGAATTGCAACTGTCCCTAGAGAGAAGGCATCTTGGAATGCTTGCAACTCTAACAGCACTGCCCTCATTTCCAGAATGCTGATGTACAAATTGGCCTCCAACTGGGACCATGTGCCTTGGACTGTCTTTCCCAGGTAATGCCCCCCCCCCCCAATCTGGGAAGCATCCGTGGTCACTATGGCTTGGGGCTGAGGTAGGGTGAATGGCCGGCCCAAGAGAACTTGGTCGGAGTGAAGCCACCATTTGAGGTCTTGTTTGAAATAGTTGGCAATCAAGACTAGGTGAGACACTGGTTGGTGTATTAGAGACCATTGTGTTGCTAGTAACCACTGCAGTATTAGCATGTGAAACCTTGCTAGCGGAACCAGAGTGATTGAAACGGCCATAGAATAAGAAGTTATGTACTCACCATAACGTTCCCTGTGAGTTGTTCATCTCGCCTTCATTCTTGACTGATGGGTTCGGAGCTGATCCATCGGCTCCGGTACAGCCACATGCAAAGCTCAAGGTCTTCCAGTAGCTCGAGCCCAAGCCCCTATCCCATGATGCACTATGAATTCCCTCAGATCTTGTTTGCTGCGTGTACTATAACCATATAAAATAGCTATCCTCCTATGGAAAGGAAGAAGAAATTGAGCAACCAGGATGTGACCAACATCTAGGTCAGCTATCAGCCAAGAGGGAGGGATGTAAGAATGAAGGCGAGATGAACAACTCACATGGAACATTATGGTGAGTATATAACTTCTTAATGTGAAGTTGTTCAATCTCACCATTCATTCTTGACTGATGAGTAGCGTCCCTAGCACCATCAATCTCTGGTGGCTCACGGGAGTACATTCTTCAGGACCGTGGACCCAAAGGAATCCCCGCCGCTGGAGGCCTTATCAACTTTGTAATGAGTGATAAAGGTATGAGGTTTTGACCAAGTGGCTGCTGCACAAATGTTATCAAGGGGCAGTTTGGCTGAAAACGCAGAGGATGTAGAAACTGCTCTGGTTGAGTGAGTTTTAATCTTATGTTGCAAAGGCATATTAGCAGCTGAACAGACAAAGGTGATACAATCAGAAAACCATTTGGACAGAGTTGTTTTAGCCACTGGTCTAGCTTTCCTGGATTCAGAGAATGAAACAAAGACCTGGTCTGATTTCCTGATATCTTTTGTTCTATCCAAATAAAATATGAGCTGTCTGTGAACATCAAGTTTGTGCAGCATATACTCCAACTTGTTGGAATGATTAGGAAAGAAAACTGGTAACTCAATAACTTGGTTGATATTGGTTTCGGAACAAACTTTGGGCAAAAAGGAAGGATTTGTCCTAAGTGATATCCTGTCAGCATGAAAAATCAAATAAGGAGGGCTGATAAATAAAGCCTGAAGCTCTGACACTCTGCGGGCAGAAGTAATAGCTGCCAGAAAAATGTTTTTCCATGACAAATACTTGAGGTCACAAGATGATGTTGGTTCAAATGGATGGGGGATTATATGTGAAAGCATAAAATTTAGATTCCATGGAGAATAGGGAGTTTTCACAGGTGGGCTCATATGAAAAGTCCCCTTGAGAAAGGCCTTGGATAACTTGTGGGACATGATATTTAACCCATCAGTCCCACGATGAAAATTAGATATAGCAGTCAACTGGTCCCGAACTGTTGCTGCTGCCCCTCCTTTGTTAAAAATCATAGTCAAGAATTCTAGTATGGATGTCAAGGAGGCTTGGTAAGGATCAATATTATGCTTAGAGGCCCATATGGAAAATCTCTTACACTTACTAAGATATAATCTTCTAGTGGACGGCTTATGAGAAGACAAAAGGATGTGTTTTGTCTCACTGGAAAAGTTATGAAGCCTGGCTGGAGCAGCCAAGCTGTCAGCTTCAATGACTGCAGAGAGAGATGAAGGTCCCCCGACGGATGTGTCAGAAGGTCTGGAACTGGGTCCAGAATACAGGGATCCTCCAAGAGATGATGTTGAAGGAATGGGAACCAAATCTGCCGAGGCTAATGAGGGGCTATAAAGCTGATGTTCCTTCCCAGGGATTTTGCCTTCTGTAGAACCTTGGGTATCAATGGTATTGGTGGAAATGCATAGAGAAGACCCGGGGGCTAATCATGTATGAGTGCATCCCTTGGGGCTTCTCCGGGAGGGGGAATCAGGGCAAAGTAGCTTCTGCCTTTTGTGTTGATATGACTGGCAAAAAGGTTGCAGCAAGGCTGGCCCCATTTGCGGAAAAAGCTGTCTGTAATCTCTTTCTTGTGGGACCACTCATGTGGCAACAAGATTGCCCTGCTCAGTTTGTCTGCTATCATATTGGATCTCACGGGATGTGCATTGCCAACAGAAAGCACTGGGAGGAAACAGCCCACTGCCAAACTCTGAGGGCTTCTTGGCAAAGGGGGTAAGATCTGGTTCCCCCTTGCTTGTTCAAGTACCAGACTACTGACATATTGTCTGTCTGAATTGCAGAGTACTGGAAGTACTGCAACACCAAAAGTATTGCTCTCATCTCTAGAACATTGATATGCAAGTGTGACTCCTGATCAGTCCATGTGCCTTGGGCAGTCTTTCCCGGAAAATGCCCCCCCACCCTATCAGGCAAGCATCTGTGGTCACAATGGCTACTGGAGGGGATAGAACAAAGGGGCATCCTATGGTGAGATGAAGAGACGTCAACCACCACTGGAGATCTTTCTTGCAAGAGCTCGTAATCAATATCGTGTGGTCTATAGGTAGTTCCTGGTAAGACCATTGAGTGAACAACAGCCATTGAAGGATCCGAATATGCATTTTTGCAAATGGTATGGCTAGGATTGCTGCAGCCATCATACCCAATACTTTCAGAACTTCTGAAGCTGGTGCTCTGTCTTTCGATACCAATGTGCTGACATGCTGACGAAGAAGAAAGACTCTTTCGATTGGTAGCTTTAGAGTGGTGGTTGAGGTGTCCAGCTCTGCCTCTATAAAAACAATATGCTGCGATGGCGACAAGGCAGACTTTTCTGAGTTGACTGTAATACCTAAATGATTGCAGAGTGACAGAGTGTACTCCCTTGCCTGAATAAGTTGATGCCTGATGGTGGCGGTAAGGAGCCAATCGTCTAGGTACAGAAACACCTGGAACCGTAGATGCCTCAGGTGAGCCGTGACCACTACCATGCATTTGGTGAACACTCTGTGGGCTGTAGTGAGACCAAAGGGCAGGGCTTGAAACTGAAAATGATTGGCTCCCAGACGGAAACGCAGATGATCTCTGGATGGCCTGGCCATCCTTATGTGGTAGTACGCATCCTTGAGATCTATCGAGCACATCCAATTGTCTTTCCCTAAGAAGGGAAGTATGGACTGAAGCATGACCATCCAGAACTTCTCTTTCTTTACATATTGGTTGAGTCTGCTGAGGTCCAAAATGGGTCTCCAGTCCCCTGTTTTCTTTGGAACCAAAAAGAATCTTGAGTAAGTTCCGGATCCTGTCTGGTCTGCTGGGGCTGCCTGGATGACTCTTTTTTTTAAAGCAACTTTCGGACCTCTATAGTTGCTTGTTCCCTGTAACTGGGTGGAACATCTGGGATTCTCCTTATGGATGGTGGGGGGAAGTGTGTGGCGAATGGTAGGAAGTTCCCTCTGGAAATGATAGTTTGTACCCAGCTGTCTTTTATCTCTTGCCAGGCGTCTGGGTACAAAGATAAGTGACGTCTGACTGCCTCCAGAGCGGGACAGTCGGGCCTCCTTTCAGGAATGCTGATAGGGTTGCCTAGAGAAGTGATCTCTGTCACCCTGATGTTGCGGACCCCCTCTGCCGCGAGGGTGATGTCTTCCACTATTACCCCCTCCTCTGCCCCTGCAGGGGGAGTTCACCACGTGTGTCCTGAAAGGCTCCTTGGGCTTTCCGGAACCAAATTTTCCCTCCCCTTTGACCTTTGGGATAAGGTCGGGTAGGGGTGGAAAAACAGACTCTGACGGCAGACAGAGTCTTTCCCTCTTGTTCACACCTGGTCAAGGTTTCCTTCAATTTAGGCCCAAAAAGGGATGAGCCATCAAAAGGGGGTGTTAACGAAAGATGACTTGAAGGGGTCTGTGAAGGAACACAAGAGCATACAGGAATGTCTTGGAAGAGAGATTCCTGTACCCGCTGCCCTACTTGTTCCATCAGCTGCATAGGATATGAGACACATGGACGAGTTAACAATAAAATTTAGGGCAGAAAGCTGGGCAGCAACTTTGTCAGAGGCACCTGCAGCTACTGTACCCTGAAGAGTATCTCCCAGCTCCTTAAGGAGATCTCTTTGCAAACCAGTAAAATGGGTTAAGTAGTTCAGTGAAAGGAGAGCAAAAGTCGCTGAACTGAACATGCGTTTCCCATATCTATCCATGATCCTAGACTCTCTATTAGGAAGATGGATAGACGAGGAAGTCTCAGACATTTCCTTTTTGGTGGCTGCCCCCACCACCATGGCATCAACTGGGACTACTTTGGTTAAGAAAGTTTTGTCTGGTGGGGCTGATATAAACTTGTTAGGCCTCCTAGGGACAGGTTCCATGGACTCCGGTGACTCCCACACCCTTCAAAAAACCAAATGCATGAGCTCATCGAAGGGCAGAGACACCCAAGAGGTGAATGGTTGAGACCCGAAAGCCTTCAGGAGAACTGACTCATCCTCAGTAGGGCTTTTGGACTGCCAATCACCCCTCTGCCTAAGTTCTCAAGTATCTCAGCAAAGGAGATATCCTCATAGTGGGACTGTTGGGACCCTTCTGACTCATCCAAGTCAGTGTCAGATGTTAAAGACTTCTGTGAGGAGAGTGTCTCCTCTTGCACAATCTCTTCCTGAGGACCTCCTCAGTGGGAGCCTCTGGGGAGGTCTCGAAAGAGCAGGGGCACCCTGTGGGGCTACCTGAGGCTCTGGGTCTCTACGCTTAGCCTGGATGATGGAAGCAGAAGCAGACACAGGCGCTTTAGGGGATGAGGAAGCAAGGCCTGAAGTCAGGGATGTCTTGGGGGACAAAGCTCTCCTCATGGCTTCGAAGGCACAACGGTTCAGATGGGAAGGAATCGACGGATCCGAGGGAACCGTTAACCCCTCCTGCAACAAGGCAGTGGGCTCCGAGCCGGAGGTAGGAGCCGAGCTCATCCAAGCTGAAGCCCCGAGAGAAAGAGTTGGCACTGACAAGTCGGTCCAACTATCCTCCCTGGATCCGACTGGAGAGTGTCGGCTCCTAGAGTCCCCAGTCGGCGCTAAGGACGTCAGAGTGGATGGAGCTGAGGACACTGGAGCAGGTCTCGGCTCCAAAGGCTCCACGATCAACAGGTCTGCTTCTTTTGGCTCCGAAGGACCGATACGGCTCAGAGGAGGAGTAGCCAAAGCAGGAGTAGTGGTCTTCAGCTCCAAAGCCACTTGGGTCGGAGCCGACAACAATTTAGCAAGGCCTGGTGTCTGTAAAAGCTTCTGCACCAATCGATCCATATCCAAATCTGAAAGGCTGACAGATGATCTAGATGAATGCACCGATGGTGCCAACTGGAGCAATGATGACTGAGGCACTTCGGATACTGGCTCCAATGCTGTGGGCCGGCTCCAAAAAGAAAAGACAGTTGGCTCCGAAGTCTGAGGAGCCGATTTCGCAGAATCATTAGACTTTTTTGATTTTTTTTGAGTGCTTGGAGTCCTTAGATTCAACAAAGGACTTCGAGGACTTAGAAGATTTGCTGGCCACATCCTAGCCACTCAAAGCCTCTTGAAAGGGGTGTTTAAGCAAGCCCCTGTCCATTAACTTTCTTTTCCTCTCTAACAAAACTTTTGATGAAAAGGAATGGCAGATAGCACAAGATCCTTGTAAGTGGACAGCTACTAAACAATACTCACAGGTAACATGCCCATCAGTAACTGACATTTTCTGATTGCAGTCCAGACATTTTTTAAAACCCGACTTGGGATGTTTGTCCTTATCATCCGCTATAATAACTACTTTAACACGCAAACCAGATTTTAATAAAGATACTAGGCCCTAAACCCACACACACACACAGAAACGAGCCTGAGATAAAGAATCCAAAAACTCTATACAACTAGAAAAAGGCTGTATATAGCCACTAGAAAGCTATTTAAACACACACTCTAACAGATAACTAGGCCAAAACACATGAGGCCAATATTTTAAATAGTAATATTAACACACACAGGAAGGGGAACTTCAAGGAAGCTACAAAAGTTAATTATCTAACTATCCTAAGTCAAAAATTTAGTAAAAGTATTTAACAAACTGCTAAATAGAAATGTTTTTAAATTGTACTGGCCCAAGCTTGCAGTGGAACCTCTGATCAGATGCCACGGCAAACTAGATCTGGGGCAATTCACAATGCATCATGGGACAGGGGCTTGGCCTCGAGCTACTGGAAGACCTCGAGCTTTGCATGTTGCCGTACTGCAGCCAATGGATCGGCTCCGAACTCATCAGACAAGAATGAACGGCGAGATTGAACAACTTCACATCCTAAGGTTTGAAGGACAAGTCTCACTGGGATTCTATTGTTTTGGAGAATTTGTCTGACTTGGGCCCTAATTCCTTGTAATCTTTTTGCAGGAAGAGGAGCAATTCCCAAGACAGTATTTAAATGAGCACCAATGGAATCCAGTTGCTGAGAAAGCTGCAGGTTGGACTTATCGAAATTTATTGTAATGCCTAGAGATGTGCAAACATTTATGGTGTAATCTCTTGCCTATTCTAAAAGACACCTGGTGGTAGTGGTGAGGAGCCAGTCCTTGAGGTACAGGAAGACTCGAAAACCTTGCAGTCCGATGTGAGCTGCAACCACTGCCATACATTTGGTGAACACCCTGGGGTCTGTGGTGAGACCAAAGGGCAGTGCTCTGAACTGGAAATGGCTGGCTCCTAGCCAGAAGCGCAGAAACCTCCTGGAGCTTTTTTCATTTTTATGTGGTAATAAGCATCTTGGAGGTCTATAGAGCACATCCAGTTATCTTTTTCCAAAAAAGGAACTATGGATTCTACCGAGACCATCCGGAATTTGGTTTATTGAACTGCCTTATTGAATTGGCTGAGATCCAATGTGGGTCTCCAGTCCTGTTTTTTTGGGCACTAAAAAGAATTCTGAGTAAATCTCGGATCCTGTTTGGTCTGGTGGGACTCTTGGATGACTCTTTTTTCGAGCAGTGTTTGAATTTCTAAGACTGCTGCTTCCCCTTGACTGGGTAGAACATCTGAAAGTATCTTTTGGGATTTGGGACTTTCAGACAGTTGAATTTGGTAGTTTCTGGATATTATTCCCTGCACCCATTTGTCCGAAGTTACTAATTGCCAGGATGGTAGGTGCAGGGATAATCGTCCCCTGACTGCCTCCAGAGGAAGGCAATTGGACACCCTTTTATTGATGCTGATAGGAAGTTCCAGAGAAAGATTCTCTGGACCCCTGTTTCTGCAATCATTTTCTGCCAGTAGGGCGGCATCTTCCATTGCTTCCTCCACTTCCCCGGGAGAAGTCTTTACCTCATGAGTCTTGGAAAGGCCCTTTGGATTTTCAAACCATAGTCTCCCACTCCTTTGGTTCCTTGAGTAAGGCCTCTGAGGGATGGAGAAACGTATGCCTAAGGCAGATAGGGTCTTACCATCTTGCTCACTTCTAGCTATAGTGTCTTTAACCTTTGGGCCAAAAAGGGTGAATCTGTCAAAAGGAGCAGTGACAAATGACATTTTAAATAGCTCCGCAAAGTCACACAAGCGCATCCAGGAGTGCCTTCTAATGGCTATACCTGAACCCAGTTCTCTGGTCGTTCTTTTGGATGGATGCACAATGAGCCTCATGGACTAGTTGGAGATAGCCACTGCTCCTGAGAGAGTATTTCAAAGTTCTTTAATCAAATCTCTCTGTAATCTGGTAAAGTGTGCCATATAATTCAAGGACCTCAGAGTGAATGTCAAACACACTTCCCAAATCTATCCAACATCCTAGACTCCTTGTTAGGAGGATGGATAGTAGGACTCTCTTCAGCGAGTTCCCTCTTGGTGGCAGCTGCTATCACCATGGCATCGACAGGAATTCCCTTAGACCAATGTGGTTCTTCCTTAGGTGGTGATAACACCCGGTTAGGTCTCTTGGGGATTGGCTATATGGAGTCGGGGATCTTCTATGTCCGCTGAGCAATCAGTTTGATAAGATCGTCAGTGGGCAGAGAGATCCAAGAAGTGGAGGGTTTGACCAGCCACCCCTTTGCTTCAGGATTTCCAGGATGTTCCCGATGGAAACATCATCAGGGGGGTGACCTGGGGGAACCTTCCCCTTCATGAAAGTCAGTATCTTCAGTGTAAGACTCTTCCGAGGAGTCCAGATGCTTCCTTTTGCGCTTCCTCTTCGCAGGGACTTCCTCAGGGGGATGCTCCAGGGAAATTTCCAAAGAGGAGACCACTAAAGTGGCAGTCACCTGGGGACGTTTGTGCCCTCTGTCCAAGGGATGAGACTAATGGTAGCTCAGGACGAGAGGAAGAAGAGCTATGTCCCAACAAGTATGGCAAAGACTGAGAATCTCAAATGGATAATGCCTTCTCCATAATCCAAAAAGCAGCCCCCCCCCCCTCCACAGAGGGATGGGAGCCCGGAACCGAAATAGACTCCTTCGGAACCGAGGTCACACCCTGCACTGAAGAGACTGCCTCTGGAACAGGAGCCTGGGTTGATACTACATGGGCTGAGGCTCTGACAGGCACAGACAGTTTCAAAGGAACCAAAACTGTACCATGCATCTCAAATCCAGCCAGAGAGTCTCGACCCAGGAAGGTCTCCGTTGCCGAAAGCTCAGAGATACTCAAGACGGTTCTCGGAACCGAAGATAAAAAAGCAAACTGGGACCAAGTCAGTCAGAGCCGGGAGTGTCGGGATCAAAGGCTCCAAAGGCTCATCTAGAGTTGGAGGCGGAAGGTATGAAGGGGTCATAGGATGGACAGTTTAGACACTGGTTTGGCTCAGAACCAAAGGTAATCCTCTCGCCACAAGCAGTTGATCCACTAGTCTCATAATATCAGCCTCTGACAGACTCTTAGCAGACTGCATTGATGCAGTGGAGGGAGATCTGGGGGGGGGGGGGTCTCACTTCCACAAATGGGGAATCCCTGAAAGGGTCCACAGAAGGGGAATAGGAAGTTCTTGGGAGTGCAGGCAGCCCCAACAGCTTAGGTACTGGTTGATTAGTTGGTACCAATGTAGAGGCTGTCGGCTCCAAAGTCAATTTAGTCGGTGTAGACAAGTCCTCCGGTGCCGATGGCCTCTTTGGTACCAAGGAAGTTTTTGACATTTTTCTAGTGGGTTCCAAAGACCTCAGAGGATGATCTTTTCTTTGATCCATGTGAAGAAGAAGACTCTGAAGCACCAGTTTTCTCCTTGGAACCAGAGATGGCCTCGTCAAAGGGAGATTTCAGAAGACCTTTCAATATTAATTTATTTTTTCTCTCTGCCAAAGTTCGGGTGGAGAACTCATAACAAAGTGCACAATTCTCTTGTAGGTGAATCCTGCCAAGACAGTACACACACACAGGGTATGTCCGTCTGAGTTTGGCATTTTACCCTCACATTTTTTACACCTCTTGAATCCTGAGATGCCCTTGGAAGGTTTTGATGGAGAAAGTTTTTCTTTTTGGTCCACCATAATCGACGGTAAAGGAAAGGAGCAGAAAGTTGTTTTTTTTTTTTTAATATAGAAAGGGAAGATGAAAGAAAAAAATAATACCAGCTATGGTATTAAGAGATACTTTATCATTATTAAGGGAGGAAAAGGTTTCCCAACGATGGTAAAGGACAGATTACCAATGGTAACAGAAAGTAAGATGGAAGGTTAATTAGTAAGGAAGGGGAGTGGGTACTAAGAATACAGGAAATTGACAAACACGAAGAATTTCTAAGAAGAGTTTGAAAAATTGAAAACAATTGCAATTAACTAGCCAAAGCTCGAGAGAAGGAACGAACATGTCTGATCTGCGAAGCGTCAAACAAGATCTGGGGTAATCTCTGTGAGGATCATTATGGGTAGTGCCTAGCTCGAGAGTTTGGAGAGCACGAGCTGAAAGATACAGTCAAGTCGGTTCTCAGGTTCGGAACCGAACCCACAGTCAAGGATTAGGTGAAGATTAACAACATCAGATCATATGTTTCGTTTCATTGCTTACTGAAAAATGCTCAAAACTACTAATTTAAAACACACTCTAAAATGTTGTTCTGCATTATGCAAGGAATATAATTTAATGCAATCAGAAAGATGCATCAAAGAACACATTTATTTATTTTATTTATTACATTTGTTTACTGGGAAATTCTGACTGGACACAGGTCCTTTTTCAGCGGAGGTCCTGGGAGAAAAGCTCCACAGAATAATATGGTAGATGGTAAACAATAACAATCAAGGTATGAATACAGTAAAGGTGATCATGACATGGAGAAATACAGGAGCAAATTAGGTACAATTGAGTAGTAAGCTCTAATTAACATTGAGAAATACGTAAAACACAGTGCTACAAATTTTCTAAAATAGTAACTAGATAAGAATAATAACAGACTAAATGATTAACTAAATCCTGGAAGGATTAACAAGCAGTGAGCAATCTTCAGTTCAGTTTTACAGTGATAGAGGGAATACTCTATGTAAATCTGGGAAAGGAGAGAAAGGTTGAAGGAGGGGGTTTATTAGTCAGGGTTTGGACAAGGACAAAGCCAGTGAGAATTTAGGTGAGATTTAAGTGCAGTCTTGAAAAGACTGCAGGAAAGAAGGGTAGTTATGGTAGTGGGAAGGTTGTTCCAGAGCTTGGATATAGTGCAGGAAAATAGTGCTTCACCTGCTGAGTTTTTGGCTTTGGTGACCTGGAGGAGATTTTTGTTGCAGGAGTGTAGTGGTCTGGAAGAGTGGTAGGGTTGGAGAACTGTATCGAGAGATGGGATTCGGAGAGGGTGGTTTACTAGTTTATGAGCAAAGTTGAGTTGAGTTTGGTGTAGGAGATGAGGGAGTTCAAGCCAGCCAAGGTCTCGAAGGGAGACACAGTGGTGGCTGCGGTAAGAGGCACCAGTGGCAAATTTTGCGATTTTATTGTAGCAGACTTCGAGTTGATGTAGGTCTGACTGTCTAAGAAATGTAAGTATTGGTGATGAGTAGAATAGGGTGAAGATTAGTTGGGAATTGGCGATAGAGATTCTTGCTGGTTTGGTGAGGTATTGGCAGTTTCTATAAAAGACACCCTTTTTTTGTGAACTTTTTTATTGTTAGTGATATGTGGGTGTCAAATTTGAGATTATTGTCTATCTATATGCCAAGTAGTTTTGTGTGGACTGTTGGTGAAATCAAGGTATTATCCTTGGCTTGCATAGTGAAATGTGGGGTGTTTGGGGTAGATTTGGAGAATTGGAAGATGACGAGTTTGGTTTTATTTGGATTGAGGAGAAGCTGGGCATTAGATAGCCAGCTTTCAACTGAAGAGAAAGCTTCTTGAGTGAACTGGTGGAATTTTCTTAGAGTTGGGGCTGACCAGATGAGGGTGGAATCATCTGAGTACTATATGAGGGAGACATGTTTGGTGGCAGTGTGCAGGTTGTTGGTGAAAAGGGAGAAAAGTAGAGGGCCAAGGATGGACCCATGCGGAACCCTGAGAGTAACAGGGAGATGAGTGGATAGATTGTTGTCCCAGATGACTGATTGCTGGCGGCCTTGTAGATAGCTGTGGAACCAGTTTGTGGCTGGTGTGGAGAAAGAGAGGTCAGATAGAGCAGAGAGTAGTAGATTGTGTGGCACAATGTCAAAGGCTTTAGATAGATCCAGAAATACAGCGAAGGAGAGGAGGTCATTGTTTTTGAGATGGAGGATAGTGTTGCTGAAGGAGAGGAGAGGAGAGCAGTTGTCATGCTGTGGTGTGGTCTGAAACCATGCTGGGTACTGGAGAGGAAGTTACTGTTAAGGAGGAATTTGGAGACCTGTGAGTTGATGCATTTTTTGAGTATCTTGGAGAGGGGGGAGAGGATGGCAATGGGGCAGTAGTTGGAGAAGTCAGTGGAGGGGCCACCTTTGTGGAGGGGAATGATGTGTGATATTTTCCATAGCGTGGGTACATAGGATTCAGATATGGAGCGGTTGATTAATATGGAAATAGGATAAGCTAGGACATCAGCTGCTATCTTTAGGTATTCAGAAGGCAGGCAGTTGGTTGCTAGTTTTGTGGGTTTTAGTTTTGTCAGAAATCTTTTTATGTAGGAGGTGGGTACTGTGGAGAGAAAGAAGGTAGGGAAGGGTGGCTTTGGGTTGGGTGAGGGGGAATTAGTGTAGGGAAGTGTTTTTTTTTTTGTTAGGGATAGCATGGATTCTGTGAAATGTTAATTGAAGGAATCAGCAATGCTACTGGTGGAGAGAGGGGTGGTTGGTAGGGGGGGGGTGCTTACTTTTCCTTGGGCAGAGTATAGAATTAATTGGGGACCAGAATTGCTTTGGGTTGTTTTTGGAGGAGTTTAGGGACGTTTGATAGAAAAGGTCTTTGTCTGCTTTTACTTGCTTTCTGACCTTGTTACGTAGTTCAAGGAAAAGTTGCCTATCTGAGGGGTTTTTAGTTATGCGCCAGCATTCTCATGTTTTATCCCTGGTTTTCATAAGGCCCCTGGTGGGTTTTTGTAGCCAGGGGGCGGTCTTAGTTCTGATTCTGGTGTTTCTCAAGGGGGCATGGGAGTTAAGGATGTTGAGGAATGTACGGTTAAAGAAATGGACTGCTTCGTCTAGGTTGAGGTACTTTTGAGGTAACCAGTTTACATTCGGGAGGGAGGAGGTGAAGGAGTTGGGGTTAAAATATGCTTTGTTGTGAATAAGTCTGTGGGTAATAGGTTTGCAATCATTAATGTGATTTTTTTTAGTAGGAAGGTTGGGGAATGGTCACTGAGGGAGTCAGGTAAACAGCCTGCTGGGTAGGTGTGAGGGGCTTTGTTAACTAAGACCCAGTCAAGAATGGTGTGGTTATTGGGATTTTTATTGATCCTAGAGGGGGTTTACATTAGCTGAGAGAAACCATGGAGATTTAGGTGGAGGGCTGGGTTGTTGCTATTGCGGGATAGCCAATTGATGTTAAAGTCCCCGAGGATGACAGTTTCTTGGGGTAGGGAGAGATTTGCCCAGTCAAGTAGGTTTTCAAGGGGAGGTATATTTTGGCCTGGTGGAAAGGAGCACCCTATAATGTTGACTGACTTTTTAGGGTTTAATTTGAGGGTGGTATAAAGTATTTCTTCCTTGTCAAACTGGAGAGCTGATTTGGTGAGAATATGGATATCGAGGTGGTGTTTGTACAACAGAGCCACACCTCCTCCTTTTCTGGATAGTCTGTCCTTCGGAGGATATTGTATCCAGGTGGGAGTATCTCCTCACTTTTGATGTGAGGTTTGAGCCACGATTCAGTTAGGATAAGGATGTCACTGGAGTAGAGACTTATGTAGGCATGGAGGTCTTGGATTTTATTACAGATGCTTCTGATGTTAAGAGACATAATGAGGAGGTCATCTGGGTTTTTGTTGCTTGTGATTTGGGTGATGGGGGAGTTGGTTGGAAGGGGGTTTGTGTAGATATTGGTGATTGTGGGGTCAGGGTTGGGGTGCACATCATCTCCACTGAGAGCAAGTTTAGACAGAGTATTGAGAATATGTTTTATATATGCAGTAAAAAATGTGTTGTATTTTATTGAAATTTTATGTTCAAATGTGGAGGGGGTTTGGTAATTGACTGGGAAGAGGTAGTTTGTGGTTGTGGTAATGAAATTATGCAGTGGGTGTTTGAGGGGAGTTGATGTGAGAGTGCAGTGGAAATGTCTGGGAGTTATGACTGTAGCTGTTTGGTAGGATGTAATGTAGGCTAGAATAGTGCAGGTGAGGATTACAACAGTATTACCTAGTGGCATGGTTGCTTTGGGTTAGGATGTGAGATTAAGCAGGTAGATGGGTAATAACCAAGTTATTATATACATAACAATTACAGTGCAGCCAAAAATTGTAAAATGAATACCATATTACATCAAAAAGCATGAAAATCAGTTTCTATCAGCCGATAGACTATACAATATAGTGATAAGATCCGTATTGGTCCCAGGTAATCACCACCTATATGTCCCCTATTTAGATTATATATAAACAAATAAAGAGGAGTATGTGCTAATCAAAAATATGATAGGGACACCTAATGTAAACTACAATATAATAACAAAATGTCTGGCCCAACTGTATAACTCAAAAACCCATGCATGTATGCATGGTCTTGAAAATGTGTGCAAGGGGCCTATGATTTGGAAACAGCCCAAAAGCAAACTTTATCGGCCACTGGCCAGATGCATTTTCTTTGAAAGCGGGTTTCAATGCCATTTCAATGAATGTGAGTTTCAAGGGCAGAGAAGTTTACTATTAATGCTAAGACTGTTTTCATTGTGTTTCTGCATTGTTTTGTTTAGCAAATGTCTATCAGTGTTTGTGCTATAAAATTTGAAATAAAAATTTGAATTAAATCCAAATATCTGTAAGCATTGTAGAAGTAAAGGAGAAAATAGTATGCACACTGACAGGTTTGAACGGTGTATATGGTAAATGGGGAGAAAAAGTGGTGTGTGTGTGTGTGTGTGGGGGGGGGCAATCCATTATCCTGCCTAGGGCCCCATTTGACCATAATTCGGCTCTGAAGTAAATGCTTAGTTTTTCCCTCTTACATGCCTCCTTATGTCCAAGTATCTATGCGAGAAAATGTGATACAGGATTGGAGGAAACTCTGAAGGAACTACAGACACGACCAGAAAGAACAGCAGTTATTTTTTAAATTTAATAGCAGCCTTCTAGTTGAACAATGCAGTAGAGATTTTTTTCAATGGAATTTTGTTTGTTTTTTTAACTGAATCCGGCAAACTAGTGCATTGTGGTCTACAAGACTGAAGTTAAGCATTTTTTTTAATTTGAATATAACCATATTTTCTTCTTATTTTTGTGTGTGTGTGTGTGTGTGTGTGTGTGTGTGTGTGTGTGTGTGTGTGTGTGTGTGTGTGTGTGTGTATGTGTGTGTTTGCATTTATTTAAATATTTTGAAATTGGATATTTATGTTCTTTTTTATTGTAGTCGTCTGCCATATTTTTGTTTTGGTGGAGTGGAGGGTTAGCTGGCTGGGCTGTGGATTAAAGTAATTTGCCCTTTCACCTGCTCAGCTTAAATTTTGTCATTAAGGCTGGCAAGTGAATATCTGTGTTAACAAATGGGAATATTTATCCATTTTGGGGGCAGGATTAGCCAGCTGTGCTGTGGATGAATGCAACTTGTCCTTTTCGCTTGGTTGGTTTAAATTCCAACCTTAAGGTGCATTTGCGTGAATAAATCTGAATATTTATGCTTTTTTTCAAGGGGGGATAACTTTGTCATTTTCATATTATTTTGAAGGATGGGTAGTGTGTGTAAAATAAACTGAATTTTTTGGGGTGTGGGGTGGCTGTGCTATGGGAACTTATCCTCTTCATTTGCAAAACTTAAAGTCTAGTATTAACGGCTGGCTAGTGGGCATTTATGTAAAATAAACTGGAATATTTATGTTTTTTTTTTTTTTGGGAGGGGGTGGCTAGTTGTGTTGTTGATAAAATCACTGGTGCTCAGTTGTTACACAAATGGTTAGCGTAGATTTGTGCGAAATAAATTGGAATACTGTAAGAAACACATTTGAAACTGTCCCCAGTTTTACAGAATGTAAAACAGAATTATATTTGCCTAATATGTTTGGTCTGCAAGTTACTCTCATATTGTTTGCTTTGTTTATAGTCTGCCTTTACATGACTAGTGTGCATCTGCATGAAATATGCTGCAATCTTTGCAATCTCTCTCCCTGGGTGAAACTGTTCCACATTTTGCAGAATGTCCATAAGTTTGCCTCATCTTCATCTGTTCCTAATAGAATTTTTGGTCAACTGACCAGAAAACTTGATCTTGAGAAACTTGAGTCATGCTATAATAAAATTGCCAAGTTTGCTAACAACTCCTCTTTCAGAACCCACCATTGTCAGGCTTTAATGGATCTGCAATGGCTAGAACTTCCTCAACTACTCAGTTACCACCAACTAATCATTGAAAGAATCTATGAGCATTTATACTGTATTAGGAAAAACAAGTGTGAAAATGCTTTGGCGAAACATGTTAATGACCACCCTCAACACAGTTTTACTTTTAGGGTGTTAGGACAGGTTTCCTTTGACATCGGGGGGGGGGGTCCTTTCCAACTATTATTAGAGCACCTAGAAGTGATTTGGCAGCTGAAACTCAATGACAGAGTACGTTTAGCTTGCATTTTGAAACTTAGAAGTATGCAGAGGTAATTTTATTATTACTACTTTTCATTCATTATTTTTTACTTTTTACCTTTTGTCATTAAAAAGGTTTTATATACTATGTTTTTTGGTTTCAAACATTTTAAACATTTTATGTTTATATATATTTCCATTTTGTTTTGTTTTTAAAACACATTTTTCATAGATTCGACTTTTGTATGCAGTAGTACTTTAAGAAGTTTTGAGATCAGCTTTTTCCCACACATTGATGTCAGTGAGTTTTAACCAGTTGGTTGGTCCATTCAAATGTATCACGTGTTGTTAATTGTGTAATTAAGGAGGTTTTTTTTTACATTTGCTACCTTTTGATGTCTGTCTGAAGAAGTTCAGTCTTTTTTGAATGAAAAGTGGATGTTAATAAAACACTTAACATTGGATTTTTTGCTGCTGGTTCTGCTGACGTGGATTTTGTTTTATTTATTTTAATCATTGCCTATAACATCCTGATAAAACCCCAGCGCTAAGTCAGCTTCTCACTCACTACAAAGCTAATCACCCTCTCCGTTCTATTGACAAATCACTACTCTGTTTCTCAAGGGTTTCTCAAGGGCTGACAATAATGCTGGGAAAGCCCTATTCTCCCACACCATATCTAGAGCCTGGAATAACCTCCCCCCTTCTCTGACTTCTGCATCCACTACCACACTGTTCAAAAACTCACTTAAATCACATCTTATGAACACCTGGCTATGTCCATGTATTACATAACATTTATTTTGCTTCTTCATATACCTTCCCTTCCTAGTATACTTACTGTATATATGCTACAGTACCACAAGTCTAATTTCTTTATCTCTAGCATAAAATTTCTCTTGGTAACCATATATATATTTTTTTTTATTACTTCATATATTGTTGATATTCTATTTGTCTGTTTTACATTTCTGTCTGATTTTGTGACTGTTATGTAAATGTGGAGCTTTTCTCCCCGGGGTTCCGCTGTAAATGCACCTGGTCTAGTCGGACTATCCCAGTAAACAAATGTAAAATAAATAAATAAAATAAACAAATGAACAAATCTTGAACTACTGGGTCAGCTCTTAGGGGTGTGTTGTTAATGTCGTACTCAACTTTCCAAAGGAGACAATAATGCACTTTTGGCATTTAGCTTTAGTCCATGATTCTGTCACTAGCTATTTGTTTTGGACAAGCCTTCCTGTAGTATGGCTGTCTTTTGGGGATTTGTTCACTGCTCCTAGCTTGCTCCTTGCTAGGCATTATTTTGTTTCATTTCATGATTACTACTAAACAAACTGTCACAGAGGAGGAGGTGTTAGAAAAAAATCTCAGCAGGGGGAGTGGGAGGGTTTTAAAAAAAGTTCTGCTCTATGTGTCAAATATGCTAGGTACACCACTTTCTGCTGTTATTTCTAACTGTTCCATAATACCTCACTAACTAAATGTGCAGTCTTATGCCGTAGTGATATCAGCTCCAGGGTATACAGTTGTACAGTTAAGTTCTGATGATCCGTCAGTGACTATATGAAGTCAGCATGCTTTCCCTTAATGTTTTGTTTCTCCCCAGAAGAAAATCCATCTGAATGGCTACTCCAAACTGTTGACAGACATTACATTTATCATTGCTACTGTAGCTAAAAAGGGTATGAAATAGATTAATTCACTTACTTGGTTAACAATACAGTAAGTTTTATGTGATATAAATATCATGTGATGATTATGATCGGGTCACCAATCAAACTGCTTATTATGTGTTTGAGGTACGGATGCCAAGACATTTCTCAAGAGGTGAATCTTGGCATCCATGTTGAGAACACATAAAGTACAGTTGTGTACACTTACCATAAACGTAGATGTTCTAGTGTACTCATTGTTGCAGTCATCACATTTGGGTTATCCTGCCAGGGGTAGTCCTCAGTCGGCCGGAATACTGCATTGGTTGCCATCTCTCCAGGACTGACATCAGGTAGCCAGTGGTATAAAATCTGGCAGCCGACGCCAGATCTTCTTGCCCTAACTGTCAGGAGCTCCCAAATAGGGAGCTAGGTTGTGGTGGAAGAACACCACTAGTAGAAAGTAAATACCAAAAATTCCCTGTAAGGGATGGTGGGAGGGAAACCAGGACTGCAACAGTGAAAACACTCGAACATCTATATTTATGGTAAGTGTACACAACTGTACTATGTTCTTTATGTTTCACTGTTGCAGTCATCACATTTGGGCTGATTCCCAAAGTTGAAGAAAAGGGTGGAGGCAGTCAAGAAGACTGGGGTCTGGCTAGAATGCCCTGCAAGACTGTGGTGGCAAAGCCTGTCCTGGATTTGGAGAAGATAGGCAGGTGGTAATGCTTGGTGAAGGTATGAACAGATGTCCATGTTGCAGCCTCCAGGATATCCCTGGTGGGGACTCCTCTGAGAAAAGCTGCAGAGGTGGAGGTTGCCCTGGTGGAATGTGTTCTGACCCCCTTTGGGGACAGTTTCCCGTGCTGTTTGTAGCAGAAATGGATTCAGTGTGCTATCCATTTGGAGATTGTTGTTTGGATATGGCCTTGCCCTCTGCCCCTGCTGCAAAGCTGACAAGCAATTTATCAGTTTTTCTAAAAGATTTAGCCCTGCCCAGATAGAATCTGAGCTGTCTGTGCACATCTAGTGCAGAATCCTTTCCCCCTTGTTTTGTGGGTTAGGGAAAAAGGTGGGCAAATGAATGGATTGGTTGAGAGCCACACTGGACACTTTAGGCATAAAGGATGGGTTAGCCCTGACGGAGACCCTGGCAGCATGGAAAATGATGAAGGGCTCTACAGCCATGCGTGCTTGTAGCTCTGATAGTCTTTTAGCTGAAATAACGGCCAGAAGCAAGGCTGTCTTCCAAGAGAGGAATTTTAACTCTGCTGAAGCTGCAAGTTCAAATGGGGGTAGGGTGAGCTTTTCCAACACAAAGTTAAGGCCAAAGAGAAAAACAAAAACATAGGTACCAGATGAACAGCTCGGTCTTCACCTCAGAGCCAGTAGTATGTATAAAAAATCGAACTGCCACAGTAGAAGGAAAATTCTTTATTGCAAGGACAATGCGAACGCTTTCATGACCTTCCAGGTCATTTCATCAGACTTAATAAAACATCCCGTGCCTTCCTTAATATATATACTTACAAAATAACCAGTCAGTTAAGACAAACAATTACATATTTATATCAGACCTAATTAATTTAAAAATAGTAGACAAAAACATAAATAGACATAAAACTGTTAAAAACAGTATGCAAGTTCAAATGTGGATGCCTATAGAACCATGTAGAAGCTGAAGGGATGCACCATGTTTTTAAATTTTTAGTTTTAGAAGTTCTGGAAGAAAATATTAGAGGGGGTGACATTAGAAATAGAACAGAAGTAGATGATCAAAAATGGATTCTGCAACTAAATGCAGACAAACCCCCAGGCATTAATGAAACTGCTTCTTTGAAACCATTTTTAAAGGCAAGAGCCTTAAAACACTAATTCCCTTCTACATGGTTCTATAGGCATCCACATGATATAAATATTTAATTGTTTGTCTTAACTGATTGGACTTGTTTGCTTAGGCTGGCAGCTTGAGGAGAGGTCAGGGAATAAGCCAGGCTGCCAGGTTGAGGGTCTGCAATTGGGGATGCATGAATTCTCCATTCCTCTGGGTCAGGAGTGTTAGGATCTGAGGTAGATGCCATGGTGGTAGGGGTGACAGGCTGCACAGCAGTAGGTACCAGTGCTGGTGTGGCCAGTCTGGGGCAATCAGGATTGCCCTCGATTTTTCCTCCCTTATTCTGAGCAGTACCCTTGAAATGAGTGGTAGAGGGAGAAATGCATAGACCGAGAGGTTCACCCACTAGAAGGACAGAGCATCCACTTTCCAGGCCTTGCTGTGAGGGTCCCTGGTGCAGAATGTGCTGAGCTGATGATTGGAATGGGAGGCAAAGAGGTCCACCTTCGGGGTGCCTCATTTCTGGGTTACAAGGGTGAAGGTTCTGTGGTCTAGCTGCCACTCGTGTGGGGTCTAGCAGGTTTCTGCTTACGTTTTCTGCCAGAGAGTTTAAGGAGCCTCGCAGGAATTGTGCTAGCAGGTGTAGTTGTATGGCTGAAGCCGTGTGCCAAAGGGTCATGGCGAGCCTGCCAGAGTATAAGAGTGAGTCCCTCCCTGCTTTTTGATATACCACATCACTGTGGTGTTGTCTGTTCTGATCAGTAGAGGCTCCCAGGGAAAGTAGGGGTCTGAAAGCTGTCAGGGCATGCTGAACAGCTAGCATATCTTTTTGATTGATGTGCAGATGTATTTGATTTGGGCTCCAATGGCCCTGAATGCACCTGCCATCCAGGTGTGCACCCCAGGCATAATCTGATGCATCTGTGGTGAGGGTATGGGCAGCATGGGGTTGTGAGAAGGGAAGTCCCTTGTTGTGGTTGCATGCTGCTGCCCACCAAAGAAAATCTTTCCTTAGACAAGGTATCATTGGCATGAGAGTTTCCAGGTCTTGAAAGTGTTGACACCAAAGGCTTTTTAGGTACCACTGTAGTTTCCTCATATGCAGTCTGGCATATGGAATGAGTAGAATGCAGGATGCCATAAACCCTAGAGCTTGCAGGATTTTCCTTGCAGATAACTGGGTTCTGGTGGTTAGTTGAGAGAAGTAGCCTGTCAGGTAGGCTTTTTTTTTCTGGAGTAAGGAATGCCATCTGGGAGGCTGTGTCCAGGCTTGCTCCCAGGAATACAATTTTTTTGTGTGGGGACTAGTTTTGATTTATTTTTGTTGATAGTATACCCCAGGGAGGTCAGTAGGTCCTTTACAAAAGTCAAGTCCTGTAGCAGCTTTTCCTGACGTCTAAGTAGGGGTAAATTTGAATATTTCTTTGTCTGCAAAAAGCAATGGCGGGAGCCAGACATTTTGTGAAAACTCTGGGAGCAGTGGATAAGCCAAAGAGAAGTGCAGAGAACTGAAAGTGCATAGATCCTGCCCTGAAATGTAGGTATTTCCTACATGATTCCCTGATTGGCATGTGTAGGTCGGCCTCTTTTAGGTTTACGGTGGCTAACCAAGTATCCTTGGAAAGCACTGGTAAAAGCTGCTGGAGGGTGAGCATTTTGAATTTTGGCATCACCAGAAAAGTGTTTAGAATGGATAGATCGAGGATGGGGCACCATGTGCCCTCTTTTCTGGGTACCAGGAAGAGTCTGGAGTAGAAGCCTTGGCCTATCTGTTCTGCAGGAACATGCTGTATTGCCCTCATGGAGAGCAGGGAAAGGACTTGCTTTTTGGCCTCTGCTCACTGGTTTGGAGGAAGATCTGGGAACCCTTTTGGGGTTGGCGGAGTGTGGAAATAAAATTTGTATCCCTGGGACACTACGTTGAGGACCCATCGGTCGTTGGTAATGGTGGCCCAGCTGCTTGTGTGGAAGGAGAGTTTTCCTTCTAGGGGCAAGAGCAGATGGGCAGAGGTAGGGAGTGGAAGTGTAAAGTGATTGTGAGTTCTTACCATAAAGGGGTGGCTTTGCACTCCCTGTTTTTGAAGAGGAGGAACTCCATTGCTTAGATCTCTGCATTCCCTGGAGCTGTTGTCTGGGGGGGGTCTGCTTCCCCTGGGTCTGGGCTGAGCTGGCCTGGAGGGGGCAGGAAAGGACCAGTGCTTGGAGGGGCAATGCCTACTGAACCTCAGTGGCTGGACCTGTAAGAAGTATTTAACTGTCTGCATAGATTTAGCTTTTTCTTCCATCTTTTTTAAGACCTCTTCTGCTTTGGTGCCAAATAAGTTGTCTTTGTGCAAGGGTGCATCCAATAATTTGGATTTGACATGGTCTGGCAAGGTCTGTTCCTTAAGCCAAGCATGCCTTCTAAGGACAGAACCAGTGACTGCTGCACTGCAAGATGCTTCTAGGGCATCAAAACCACATTGTAAGGTGTGCTTAGTTACTTGACTTGCAGAATGCATTAACTCTTGTAATTCTTTGTTTTCTGCACAAGCAGGAAAAGAAGATATTTTTTGTTTGAGGAGTTCCATGGTATATTGCTGATATTTTAGCATGTGGAACTGACAATTTAATGCTCTAATTGCAAGAGTAGCAGAGGTGTATACTTTTTTACCCCATCTGTCTAATGCTCGAGAATCCCTATCTGAGGGGGTGGGATTCTTAGCTGAAGTTGCTTTGATTCCTTTAGGTCCTTGAGAAATGACCTTGGGGTCAGCAGTAGGATTTTTGAAAATAAATTTGTGAGAGTCAGGGACTCTGTAATACCTGTCAGGTTTCCTGGGAGCAGGAGGAAGGGTGTCAGGAGTCAGACTGGATTCCATAAAAACATAATCCACAACATCCAGGACAGGAAGAATGGCCAAAGGTCTGTGCTGTGGTAGATCTAAGAGTTCACTGAGTCTCCTTTTTGACTGAGGGTAGTCCTGACATTCAGATTGGAAATGCTCCCTTAAAGTATGTAGGGCTTCCCCAAATGAAAAATCCTTGAGTGGAGAGGCAGAAGGAATGGATTCTTCTGCATCAGAATCCTCATAAGAAGAGAGAGGGGTTGCATATCTTCATATTCAGATGCATCAGTGTCATTGGACTCCTGTTCAGATAAAACTACTGGGGACAAGTCTCTTTTTCTTTTGGAAGGGGTATTCTGTCTTCCCCTAATAAGCATAAAAAGGTCTTCCGCCATTTTAAGCATTTGAAACTGAGGCAAAGAAGCAGGTGCCTGAGCTTGGGTCGTTGTATTTTTGGGGGTGGTTCGTACCATGGGCACTAGAAACTCGGTAGTTTTAGAAAGAACTGAAGATGCGAAAAAAGTCGTCGGTCTGTCGAGTATCGGTAGTGAGAAGTACTTCATCAGAAGCCGGTGCCTGCACAGCGGCTCTGGACCCATCCAAGGTAGAGACATCTGAAGGATCCTTAATCAAAGAAGAGTCTCGCGGCATACCATACTCTGAAAGGGTCTCGGTAGTGGCCTGCGAATCCACAGAAGCGGGCATCAGGGGCTGCGAAAGTGCTTCACTGAGGACTGGAGAACTGACAACTAGTTTAACGGAAGTGTCATCGGCAGTTTTGGACCTGTGTAGTCTGTCTCTGTCTTTATCCTTACGTTTTTTGGGAAGATCGGTAGTCAGATGGCTTACCGAAGCCATATCAGAATTCATGGACTGAGAGCAAAAATATCTAGTTACAATAAGGGCCCGACAACGTATACTTCTGGCGTTGAACAAAGCACAAAAGCGGCAGCGGGGGACGTCGTGGTCTGGGCCTAAACAGGTGACGCAGTAAGAATGAAAGTCTCGGTGTGATATTTGCTTTCCACAGGTGAGACAATTGTTAACTTTTTCTGACATTGGTTAGAGCAAGAAAAAGGATCACCAACAGGGTACATAGCTTTAGAAGACTTCAACTTCAATTCGGAAATGAAAACTCAGGTAGTAGTCGACCGGCACTCATGCGAACTGCTTTTGCTTCGTGCTCCTCGGCAAGAAAGACTGATGTAATTGTGTCAACTGCCTAATTTTATACCACTGATGACCTGACATCAGTCCTGGAGCGACAGCAACTGACACAGAAATACTAAGCCTCTGGTATTTGGGCCGACTGAGGGCTACCCCTGGCAGAATAACCCAATAGGATGACTGCAACAGTGAAACACGAAGAACATCTTAAGGTTATGATCAGAGATGCACTCATAATTCTATGTAATGCATGGAGATTTATCTGCTCCACTGGTTACAGGGAAAAAATTGCAAAGTGTTTTACCAGCTTTCAAAGCCATAAAACATTTAGCAGACGCTGTGAGAAAGGCAGTGTAACACAGCCCATTACATTTACACTCACCTCCATGCCTTGCAACAGTCCAGGTTTTTGCAGAACGTCTGAATTATTGCTTCATATTTCTGGTCTACTCCTCAAAAAATCTGTGATTTTTTGGACAAACCACTGAGGCTTGAAGTCATTAAATAATGACATATTACTCAGTTTAAAAAACTCCTGAAAAAACATTTCCAGAAGAATTGGCTATGCTCATGCCATTCACCAGGCTAACCCTTAAAAAGGTAACTCCTCAGTACCCCAACTACTCTCAGATAGTCTGTCTCATGAATACGAAATACTGCCTCTTTTTAGGTCTTTTGAGTAGATGTCTTTTGATACTCTATACCTCAATGTTTGACTTTTGTATGAACTGTTAATTTAATGTATTCCATACTGTATGCATCATCTCCTTGTGTGTATGCAATGAAAGCTCTCATAACATGAAACGAATGTTCCATGTACTTTCCTGTTATTCTATGTATGTGTTGTTTGGAGCTTATCTCTCTAGGCCTCCGCTGAAAATGGACCTGTGTCCAGTCGGACTTTCCCGGTTAACAAATGTAAAATAAAATAAAAATAAAATAAATAAATTTGCGTTTCAGAGTATATGTCCTTCAGAAAATGGATTTTAACACATCTTGTTATTCCAGCAGCTGAGTTTGAGGAAGTTGGGGACATGTGACTGGTACGGACAGCAGTCAGAAACAAATCTTTTATTTCTGCCTCTGTCATTTGCTGGTAAGTACTGGCAGATTTTACTGCCAGGCGCTAGACCTGATATTAACAACTTTAGCAGGGGATGCTTAAAAAGACGTTATGTCTTTCCATAACGTTCCATCTGTGTTGTTGATCTTCGTTCACTCATTACTGATGGGTTATCGGTTCCGTCCTCGGAACCAAGCCGGCCAATATCAAGCTTGCGTCAGCCAAAAACACTTGAGCCAAGGTCCTACCCAGAATGCTCTACTCCCTGTTACCTCAGATCGAGTTTTCAAGTTGATAGGTAAAAGTAGAGGCTACCTCTGATCATAACAGACCTACCAGAAAGGAGTACATGAGATCAACCAAGAACCTCCGGATGGGGGACGGAGGGTGGAAAGTAATGAATGAACGAAGATCAACAACACAGATGGAAAGTTATGGCAAGACATAACTTCTTTATCGGATGTTGTTAATCTTAGTTCATTCCTTACTGATGGGAAAGAATCCCCATCTACCTGTATTCCTGGGTGGCCCTCATGGAAGGACATTCCAGAGCACCATGGAACCAAAGGAAGCTCTACCTCTGGAGGCCAAGTCCAATTTGTAATGAAGAATAAATGTATGAGGTTTAGCCCAAGTTGCAGCTGAGCAAATATCATTGAGGAATGCCTTAGCATGGAAGGCTGCTGAAGTTGCCACAGATCTTACAGAATGTGCTTTGACTCTATGAGGCAAGGTGAGATTGTTTTTGTTGTAGATAAAGGTGATACAATTTCTCAACCATGAAACCAATGTAACTTTTGATACAAGATGACCCCGTCTAGGTCCAGAAAAAGCCAGAAACAGTTGGTCTGATTTACCGGTAGATTTTGGTCTGTCCAGATAAAATCGTATTTACCTATAAACATCCAAAGAGTGCAAGCAATACTCTCCCTTGTTAGAATGGTTATGAAAGAACACTGGGAGATCAATAGACTGGTTGATAGATCGCTCTGACACCACTTTTGGTAAAAAGGTAGAATTGGTTCTCAGTGATACCCTATCCTTATGGAAGATACGATAAGAAGGTTTGATGCATAAGGCCTGAAGTTCTGACAATCGCCTGGGCGATGTGATTGCAGTCAGAAACAAAGTTTTCCAAGAGAGATATTTTACATCACAAGAGGATGCAGGTTCAAAGGGTGGAGCTGTTAAAGTTTGCAAATCAAAGCCAAATCCCAAGGTTGTACGGGTTCTCTGAAGGGAGGTTTTAGGTGGATAACCCCTTTCAAAAAAGTCTTACAGAGTCTGTGTGACAGAAGTGAAGAATCTTGAAAACCAATATGAAAATTCGAGATGGCAGCTAAATGTACACAGATAGTAGTGGCAGACACCCCAGAGTGGAGAAGATGTGACAAGCAATCTAATACCACTGAGACTGTGGCTGACAAGGGGTCAAGTTGCTTATCTGCTGCCCATAGAGAGAACCTCTTCCATTTGTTAAGATAGATTAGTCTGGTGGATGATTTATGAGATGCAATTAGAATATTGTGCACAGGGGATGAAAGGTTTTCATGCCTGGCAATCATAGGAAGTGAAGAAACCAAGCTGTCAGCTTCAGGCTTGTTAGATTGGGGTGAATCAGACCCTGTGGATGGGAGATCAATGTTGGTGATGGATTGAGGATCCATGGTTGATCTAGCAGGTGAGGCCAAAGGAAAGGAAACCAGACTTGTCGAGGCCAATATGGAGCAATGAGGATCACGTTGATCTTCAACTGTCATGCTTTCTTTAGAAATCAGGAGATGAGGGGAAGAGGTGGATAAGCATAAAGAAGACCTGAGGGCCAAGCGTGGACTAGAGCATCCCTTGGTGACTGTCCCCGAGGGGCAAAGTAGTTGCTGCACTTGTAGTTGGTTGGGGAGGCAAATAGGTCGCAGCAATGTGGCCCCAGCGGTGGAAGATTTTTGCCACTATCAGAGGACTGAGGGACTTCTTGTGAAGCTGTAGAATGCACCTGCTCAATTTGTCCACTATCATGTTGTAGCTCCCAGGAATGTGCGTTGCAGTCAGAAAGCGGTTGTGAGCTATCGCCCATTGCCATATTCTCAAGGCCTCTCGGCATAACGGGTAAGATCTGGTCCCCCCTTGCTTGTTGATGTACCAGACCACTGACATGTTGTCTGACTGGATCGCAATAGTCCCTGACAGAAGGATGGAGTGAAATGCTTGCAACACTAGAATCACCGCCCTCAGTTCCAGGACACTGATATGCAAAATGGCCTCTGTCTCCGACCAGGTACCTTGGACCGAGTTTCCCTGACATTGCCCCCCACCCCATCAGGGAGGCGTCTGAGGTCATCATGGTCATCGGTAGATGGGGGGGTGAAAGGGCAAGACCATTATTGGGGATTTCGAGACGTCCACCAGAGTAACTCTTGTTTGCATCTCTGAGTCACACATATTTGAAAAGACAAAGGATGTTGTAGAGGGTACCACTGAGTGAGAAGAAGCCATTGAAGAAGTCTCATGTGGAATCTAGCTAGGGGAGCAATGGTGATTGAAGCTGCCATTGACCCCAATAGCTGAAGTACAGATCGAGCTGGGGATTAGTGGTGACAGAGCAATAGTTGAACTTGCCTTATTCTCTGAAGTCTGTGTTCTGGAAGGGATGCTGTACAATTTCTTGTGTCCAACAGTACCCCTATGAATTCCAAAGACTGAGTTGGGGTTGTGTTGGATTTCTCCCAGTTTATAGTGATTCCCAGACTTTGAGCTGTTAAGATAGTATACTGCAGGGCTTCTTCCAGTAGACACTTGGTGGGGGAGGTAAGGAGCCAGTCATCTAGATATGGAAATGCCTGGAATCCTTGAAGTCACAAGTGAGAGATAACCACTGCCATGCATTTTGTGAACACTCTGGGGGCTGTAGAGAGACCGAAGGGCAGGGCTCGAAACTGGTAGTGACTGGCTCCTTTATGGAAGCGGAGGTATCTTCTTGAGCGTTTGTTCATCTTTATGTGGTAATACGCATCTTGAAGATCTACAGATTACATCCAATCGTTTTCTTCCAGAAGAGGAAGGATAGACTGAACCATGACCATCCGGAATTTCTCTGTTTTACAAATTTGTTTAGTGTACTGAGATCCTCCAGTCCTCTCTCTTTTTTGGCATTAAAATAACCTTGAGTAAAATCCAGCTCCTATGTGTTCTGGGGGGACCGTCTGGATGACTCTTTTCTGTAGCAGCTTTTTGATTTTGTGTGCTGCTATTTCCCTTTGACTGGGTGGAACGTCGGGTAACACTCTTGATGAGACTGGGCAAAAATGGAAAGGGATGTGATAGCCTCTGGATATATCAGTTGTTATCTTTTGCCAGGCAGCAGGGAACAAGGAGAAATGACCCCCGACCACTTCCAGAGGTGAGCAGTCGGGCAACGCTTCAGGAGTGCTGATAGGGTTGGCCAGAGAAAGAAACTCTGGAAACCTGAATTTGCGGACCTCCTCTGCCCCGAAAGGGGCGTCTTCCATTGGAGTTTCTTCCTCTGCCTCTAGGGGAAAACTTGGCACGTGTATCCCGGAAAGAACCCTGTGATTTCTTGTGCCAGATCTTTCCCCTCCTCTGATTTTTGGAATAGAATCGCTGAGGAGTGGAGTGTCTGACACCAACGACAGACAAGGTCTTACCATCTTGTTCACACTGTGCCAACGTATCCTTGACTTTAGGGCCAAACAAAGAAGCGGCCTCTATGGAAGCATTCATGAAGGAAGACTTAAAGTAGTCTGCAAAGTCACAAAAGCACATCCAAGCATGTCATCTGGCGACTATACCTGTGCCTGCCGCTCTAGCTGCCCCTTCTGTTGCGTGAGAAATAAGACGCATTGAAGAGTTTGAAATGGACTCTAGGGTGGCTATGTGAGAAGCCACATTATCACGGACTTCGTCAGAAACAGCTCCTGCCACGGTTTTAGAGAGCTGGTTGATAAGATCTCGCTGAAGCCTGGTAAAATGTGCCAAATAATTCAAAGACCTTACGGCGAAGGTCGATGAAGCAAACACATGCTTCCCTAATCTGTCAATCGTCCGGTACTCCTTGTTGGGCGGTTAGACAGTTTGGCTCTCTTCTGCCAAATCCTTCTTAGTAGCAGCTGCCACCATCATAGCGTCTACAGGCAGACCACGTGACCAGTCGGGGTGCTAAGTGGGGGGGGGGTGATAACATCTTGTCTGGCCTCTTAGGTATTGCTTCCATGATATCAGGAGCCTTCCATGCGTGCTGCACGATGAGCTGGACGAGCTTATCAGCAGGCAGGCTGACCCAGAAAGTAGGGGGCCAGGCACGAAAAGCTTGCAGGAATGCAGACTCCTCAGAGGAAAGATTAGAGGACTTCCAGTCACCCCTCTGTCTAAAGATCTCGAGGATGTCAACAAAGGACACCTCATCAGAGGGAGACCGTGGGGACCCATCCCCGCCATCAAAATACATATCTTCAGTCAATGACTCCTCAGTGGAGTCCATGTGCTTCCTCTTCCATGATGCTTTGTGGGGCTCTTCCTCAGTGGGAGGTTCTGGGGAAGATTGCAAAGAGGGGGTCTCCTGAGGAGGAGAGACCTGAATCTCTTGTGCCCAGTGTCCGGAGTTTTAAGCTTGTGGCAGTTGCAGCACAGAGGGGGAGAGGACTCCGACAAATGAACTTTGCCAGCGGAGGCAAGTGCCCTTTCCATGGCCTGGAAGGCTGGCCTGCCCAAGGAGGGATGGGAGATGGGAACCGAGCAAGACAACCATGGAACCGGTGTCACACCCTGCCCTGACAAACCTGCCCCCAGACCAAGAGTCTCAAGAGGACCGTGAACCATAAGAGAGAGAGCAACCCTGGAAGGTGCCATAGAAATAAATCAGCATGGAGCTAGGAATGCCTCCTCCAACGGCACAGCCACTGGCCTGAGAAGAGCCCAACGCCCAGTGCATCGAGGGCCACAAGGAAGACTCTGGTTCCAAAGTGAAATCCACTATTGGAGTCGGAGGGAGGGAAGCTGCTGCCGGAGTAATAGGCTTCGAGACTTGAGTAAAAGTCGAAGGAGGAGTATACATTGGGGTTTGAGGCAAAATACGCTCACCTGAATGAGGGAACGTGGACTTTGATGGTTGAGAGAGACCTCTGGTCACAAGCAACTGGACAACAAGCCACAACACATCCTACTCAGAGAGACTTATGGTTGACCTCATGGAGAAGGCTGATGGCGTTTCTGGCCTTTCCATGAAAGGACTATGCTGACTGCTTGCAAAAGGATCCAATGAAGGGGAATATTTGGTCCTTGCTAGTTCAATAGGTGCAGAACTCGGAGCAGAAGAAGTCTGCACCAAAGAAAATGGTGTGGAAAAAGTCTCCGCCGAAGATGTCAGCCCTGTGGTAGTTGAAAGTGTTTGCACCGTAAAGGCAAATGTCTGCCCCGAAGGGTACGATGCCAAAGTGGAAATTGTCTGCACCGGCAATAAGGACAGTGCCGAGAAGGACTGCACCGAAGTACATGTCGGTGCGGAAAAAGTCTGCGCTGTGGAGTAGAGAAGAATTATACTTGGATCCGAAGGTGACTGTACCAATGGTGCTGAAGGGGACTGAACCTGTATTGACGGTGCCGTGAGGGGTTGCTACAGAACTGTCGAAACCGTAGTTGTCTGCACCAGAAACTCCGGTGCTGATATCGATAAAGGAAACATGGCTGTAGTCAGGATCATTTGGCGCGGTGCCGAGCCTGGAGCCAAAAGAGTCACAAGTGGCAGCACCGGAGTAGTAATCAATTTCACCTTCTTGTGAGTCAACTCCCTACGATCTCCAGAGGGAGAAGAAGGGAGCAACTTCGATGAAGAAGATGAAGAACGCCTCTTGCAGGGTTTAACAGGAGGGGGTGAATCCTCTGACCCAGAAATAGCCTCAGAGAAAGGAGACTTGAGGAGACCTTTCAAAATTGACTTATTCTTCCTCTCGTTGAGAGTCCTGGTAGAGAAGTTTTTACAGAGTTCACACGGAGGATCTACAGTCAAGTGGGAGACATTAACACAGTAGACACATAAGTCATGGCCATCAGAAAACGGTAACTTATGGCCGCAATCCTTGCACTGCTTGAAACCAACAGAACTTTTCTTATCTGACGTAGCTGTTATGGAGAAGAAGCACAGTAGTAAAAGGAAGAATAACGGCTACCCAAGAAAAGGGTAAAAAGAGAAAAAGAAGGATTACCAATGATGGTAATGGAAAATTACCACAAGGTAAGAAAAGAGGGTAATAAAGGGAAAGGACTAAAGGGAGAGAGTCTAAAGTGTGCGATAGGGTAGGAAAATATTAGAATAAACTTTTGAGAAAATTTTAGAGTAATATTATATAAACTGTCAAAAAATTAGACACTTAGCTGAGACAGTGGCTTGACATGGCTGTTCAGCAACGCGGCAAACAAGATCTGAGGTAACAGGGAGTAGAGCATTCTGGGTAGGACCTTGGCTCGAGAGTTTTTGGCTGACGCAAGCTTGATATTGGCCGGCTCCGAGGATAGAACCAATAACCCATCAGTAAGGAATGAATGAAGATTAACAACATCAGATCAATTGTTACAGTTAGGATGCGTGCCACTTTGCACTTAACTGGTTTGTCTTTTTCCTAATATCGGAGTGTAATCACCACATTCCACACACTATAAGTTTGTTAGTGATTTACCAGTCTTGCACTTCCTGTGTCTTTGCCATAATTGTAAACAGCACTATGTCCTTCATCACAATGTTGTAACACATATGTACCCACTCTGTATGTAACAGCTATTATACAGCAGAATTATTTTACCTACCACTGAAGTGAACTGCATTGCAAGCAGGAAGTAGAATGTGTCAAATCTCACCAACAAGTTTGATACTGCACTGAAACATGAACCAGTGTAGATACCAAAAACAAAACAGACAAGCTCACCAGTTTTAATGTGCTAAGCAACAAAACATAACTTGTTTTCCATTTATACAAACCTCCTACCCAGTGAAAATAAAAACATAAAATAAAAGTATCTGCATTTCTTTTTATGCTTCTCTTACTTCTAAAAGTTTGTTAAAACTAGCAGCGGCCTTTCAAATGTGACACCAAGTGAACTTGAATAACACATTATGGATATACAGCAACATTCATAGTTGTGGGCATGTACAATACATCCCAAAGCTATCCCTACTGACTTGTATGAGCATACAGCAAAACAGAATAACAGTGGAATTCACATTATACAAAGATGTCATTTAAAAAAAAAAAGGTCTGTGGACAAGTCATATTTTCAACTGTGGCAACAGCTTGTACTAGTTAGGTTAGCCACACTGCACTCTCATGACCAAGACATGCCAATTACCATGGGTAAAATATAAATTACTCTCTCCCAGCCATGGTGACAGTCATGTTGTACCATTAACTGCTAGAATTTTTGTCTCTCAAGCCTCGAAGAGGAAATGGGCAATGTCTGATCATCCAAGTTATTAAAATAAAACAAGAATAAATGACAACAGAGGTGGCAATGAATATATATGCATTAAATATTATGTCAGCACACATGACAGAGATAAACAGTATAATGGGCTATCAATCTGTCGCTGAATGTTAATTCTCTGCAACATACATTATTTCCTACATTTTATGCATGGGCCAAAAAATGGAAACATCCCACACAACAATAAAAGACTAATGATCTCTAATTTTGTATCACAAACGTCTTGCATTTCAGTTTCCTTACAAAGGGAACAAGAAATCCTTAAGCAAATTTCACAAAGAATAAAATTGTTGCTACTGTTGTTTTAAAGGAGCAAACACGTTTCCTGTTGTGGTTACTAGTGATGGAAAAACACTAGAGCACATTGGGAATTTCCTGACTTGTATTCGTCAGATATGTCTTTTTTTAGAACTGCAAGGGATGTTTACTTAACATCTCTAAATCACCTTTAACGAATAAACTGCTTTAGCAATATTTAATGTTTCATTACATTTTTAATAACATTTTGGTGATGGCTTTGCAATTCAATCCTAACTTCTTAAATTAAAATGTTAGCAGTAGCTCTCTTTTTCTAGTCACATGTTTAATATATTCATTTACAGCAGAACAGAATGCAATTAAAATATATCTTTTCTAATAGTGCTTTATTATAGTTGTCCTTTACTTGTTGTAATTTTAGCAGCTTACCACCAGCTGCACTCAATTCTATTTTCTATGCCTTAATTTCTTTTCCACAGTCTAGTAAAATTCAAACCTAGGACTAGGCAGTGCCTCTCAAGATACCCCATCTAGCTTCATTTGTCAAGGGTATAGTCAGGAATTTACAGTCCAGTGAGACACATTTACCACCCCCCCGTAAGCAGTACTTTACGACAGCTCTCTGCATTCTTACTGCAGTAAGAGGCAGATGTCATCCTCCTTACACTTCTTCTTGTATGCAGTATATTTACTTTTGGTCACACATCATCCAGACTAGCTTTGAGTTATACACTATTACATTGCAACAAGCTTCTATACAACCAAGTATAAAAAGAAGTTATGTACTCACCATAACGTTCTGTGTGAGTTGTTCATCTCGTCTTCATTCTCACTGATGGGTTTTGAGCCGATCCTTGCCTCCGACTCGGCCAAATACAAAAGCTTGAGGTCTTCAAGCAGCTCGTGGCCTACTCCCTATCCCATGATGCAGTGGTGCTTCCCTCAGATCTTGTTTGCAGCCAACTATACTGATACCTAAACTACCTTGGTAAGAAAAATAAGAATACAGTAGATAAGGACAAATTACCACCAAGATTTGTCTCAACTTCCTGGCCCTCAAGAAATTCATGGAAGGGAGTTGGTGGGTGGGACGTAAGAATGAAGGCGAGATGAACAACTCATATGGAATGTTATGGTGAGTACATAACTTCTTTATGTGAAGTTGTTCTATCTCGCCTTCATTCTCACTGATGGGTTAGTGTCCCAAGCACCATCTTCTTAGGTGGCTCAGGGAAGTATATTCCTCAGAACCATGGAACCAAAGGCGGCCCTGTTCCTGGAGGCCCTATCCAATTTGTAATGAGTGATAAAGGTATGAGGTGAAGACCACGTGGCTGCTGCACAAATGGCATCTATAGGTAGCCTTGCCAGAAAGGCTGAAGATGTGGAAACAGCTCTAGTTCCGTGGGCCTTAACTTTATGATTTAGAGGCATGTGCCCGGAGCTACATGTGAAAGAAATTCAATCTGGCAACCATTTTGACAAAGTGTTTTTTATCACCGGAGTACCTTTCTTTGAATCTGAAAAGGAGACAAAAATTCGTTCTGATTTTCTAAAGTCCTTAATCCTGTCTAAATAGAATCGAAGTTGCCTATGGACGTCAAGTTTGTGCAGCATATGTTCCATCTTGTTAGTATATTTGGGGAAAAACACAGGTAATTCTATAGTCTGGTTGAGGTTTGTTTCAGAACAAACCTTAGGTAGAAATGAAGGATTTGTTCTCAGCAAGACTCTGTCGTTGTGAAAAATCAAGTACGAGGGTTTGATGGACAAGGCATGTAATTCTGAGACCCTTCGAGCAGAAGTAATAGCTACCAGAAAGATGGTTTTCCATAATAAGTATTTCAAGTCAGAGGATGATGCTGGTTCAAAAGGGGATAAGATGATTTGGGAAAGAACAAAATGTAAGTTCCATGGTGCAGCTGGGGATCTAATAGGTGGTCTCAAATGAATAGTGCCTTTAAGGAAGGCTCTAGTCTATGGGACATGATAGAAGTCCCCTGATCGCCAATATGAAAATTAGAAATTGCTGCAAATTGAACCCTAACTGTTGCTGCAGCCGCCCCTTCATTAAATAGCTTGGTCAAAAACTCTAAAATGGATGAAATCGAAGCCAAATATGGGTCAATATTGTTTTGGGATGCCCATATGGAAAATCTTTTCCATTTGCTAAGGTATAGCATCCTGGTAGATAATTTATGAGAGGAGATTAGGATGTTCTGAACTGCAGGTGAAAGATTGTGGAACCTGGCTATTCTTGGAATTGGAGCAGCCAAGCTGTCAATCTGAAGGTATGAAGTGCAGGACGAAGAGCCCCTGATGAACGAATCAGAAGATCTGGAACCGGGTCCAGGATCCATGGTTCTTCCAGTAGATGAGGCTGAAGAAAGGGGAACCAAATTCGACGAGACCAATAAGAGACATTAGAATGATGGTGCTTCTCAGAGTCCTGGCTTTCTGTAGAAATCTGGGTATCAGAGGAAACAAGGGAAAAGTATAGAGAAGACCCGGGGGCCAACTGTGTACAAGTGCATCCCTTGGGGTACCCCCCCCCCAGGTTGGGGATTAGGGCAAAGTAGTTGCTGCATTTGGTGTTGGTGGGGGTTGCAAAAAGGTTGCAGCACGGCTGGCCCCATCTGCAGAATATTCTTTCCGCTACTTCTTCTTTCAGGGACCACTCATGAGGCAACAGAATTGCTCTGCTCAACTTCTCCGCTATCACATTGAATCTCCCCGGGATGTGCGTTGCTACCAGAAAGCGCTGAATGGATATTGCCCACTGCCATACTCTCAGGGCCTCTCGACATAGGGGGGTAGGATCTGGTTCCTCCTTGTTTGTTTATGTACCAGACCACCGACTTGTCTGTATTACAATAGTCCCTAAAGGAAGAAAGTCTTGAAAGGACTGCAAGGTTAGAAGTACCACTCTCATCTCTAGGACACTGATATGCAGATGAGCCTCGTGATTCTCCCATGTACCTTGGGCTGTCCTTCCCCCCACCCTATCAGGGAGCCGTCTGTGGTCACAGTGGCAACAGGAGTAGGTAGAACAAATGGACATTGTTACTTGCGGAGAAGTCAGCCACCAGTGAAGATCCTTCTTGCATGAATTCAGTATCATAATCGGATGAGACATTCGAAGTTCTTGAAAGGACCATTGTGTGAACAGGAGCCACTGCAGTATCCACATATGCATTCGACTGAATGGAATGGCAATGATGGCTGCTGCCATGGTCCCTAATAACTTCAGCACTGCTGGAGCTGCGGCGTTTTGTTTTGAGATGAGGTCCAGAACTTGTTGTTGAAGGGTCCCAACTCTTTCCGTTGGAAGCTTTATGGTCATGGAAACTGTGTCGAGATCTGCTCCTATAAAAACGTTATGTTTGGATGGCGATAAGGCAGATTTTTCTGTGTTTATGGTAATCCCCAATCGACTACAAAGATCTAAGGTCATATCCCTTGCTTGTATGAGTTGATGGTTGGTGGTGGCGGTGAGGAGCCAGTCATCTAAGTATGGAAACACCTGAAATCCTAAACGTCTCAGATGAGCCGCAACTACTGCCATACATTTGGTGAACACTCTGGGGGCTGTAGTGAGACCAAAGGACAGAGCTCGAAACTGAAAGTGACTGGCTCCCAGCCAAAAGCGCAGATGATCCCTGTGGTAGCACGCATCCTGGAGATCTATTGGGCACAACCAATTGTCTTTCCCTAGAAAGGGAAGTATAGACTGTAGCGTGACCATCCAGAACTTTGTTTTTTTTTTACAGATTTGTTCAATCTGCTGAGATCCAAAATGGGTCTCCAGTCCCGTTTTCTTTGGAACTAAAAAGAACCTTGAGTAAGTTCCGGATCCTCTCTGGTCTGCTGGGAGTGGTTGGATGAATCTTTCTTTCTAACAACCTTGTAATTTCTATGGTTGCTTGTTCTCTGTGACTGGGTGGGACGTTCGGGATTTTTTTCACAAGGGGTGGAGGGGTGGCAAAGGGAATGGAGTATCCTCTGGATATTACACTTTGTACCCAACGGTCTTTTGTGATTTTTAGCCAGGTGTCTGGGTACAAAGATAAGCATCCCCCGACTGCCTCCAGAGATGGACAGATGGGTCTCCTTTCAGGAGTGCTGATAGGGCTTTCCAAAAAACTGATCCTTGTCGCCCTGATTTTGCGGGCCCCCTCTGCCACGTGGATGGCGTCTTCCATTATTGCCCCCTCCTCTGCCTCTAGAGGGGGTTTCACCATGTGTGTCAAAGAAAGCTCCTTGGGATTTATGGAACCACATTTTCCCACTTTTCCGACCTTTAGGATAAGGTCTGGTAGGAGTGGAAAAATGGACTCCTACAGCATACAGAGTCTTTCCATCTTGCTCACACCTGGTAAGCATTTCCTTCACTTTCGGTCCAAAAAGGGATGAACCATCAAAGGGGGTGTTAACAAAGGATGACTTATAGGGCTCCGCAAAGGAACATAAGTGCATCCAGGAGTGTCTCCTTAGAGCAATTCCTGTACCCGCTGCCCTGCTTGTTCCATCAGCTGCATACGAAATCAGATGCATTGAAGAGTTTATAAGGGAATTTAGGGTAGCAAGCTGGGAAGTTATCTTGTCTGAGACCCACGCAGCTACTACACCCTGTAGAGTATCTCCCAACTCCTTAAGGAGATCTCTGTGTAGTCTAGTAAAATGTGTAAGATAGTTCAGGGATCGAACAGTTAAGGTCGCTGAATTAAACATGAGCTTTCCATATCTGTCCTTTGTCCTAGAATCCCTATTAGGAGGATGAACAGATGTGGAGGTCTCTGACAACTCCTTTTTGGTGGCTGCCGCCACCACCATAACATCAATGGGTACTCCTTTGGTAAAGAAAGCCTTGTCGTGGGGGGACGTTATGAATTTGTTAGGCCTCTGAGGGACAGGTTCCATGCTATCCAGTGACTCCCACACCTTTCGAGAAAGAAGGTCTATCAGATCATCAAAAGGCGGAGTCACCCAAGAGGTGGAGGGTTGAGACCCAAAAGCCTTCAGGAGTAGTGACTCTTCATCAGTAGGGTTACTGGGCTTCCAGCCACAACTCTGTTTCAATATTTCCAAGATATCACCAAAAGAGATATCTTCAGAGGGGGACTGTGGGGAACCTTCTGACTCATCTAAGTCAGTATCCGATGTGATGGATTCCTGTGGGCAATCCAGATGCTTCCTCTTGCAAAGCCTCTTCCTGGGAACCTCCTCAGTGGGAGCTTCTGGGGATTTCCCAAAAGACCAGGGCTCACCCAATTAGGCGACCTGAGACTCTGGTTCTCTACGCTTTTGAAGTGAAGCAGAGACAGACGCAGGAGCTTTAGGGAAGGAGGTTACCGATACCGATGATGTGGATGCCCGAGGGGACAATGCTCTCCTCATGGCATTGAAGGCCCCCCGGCTCCGATCCAAAGAGACACCTGGATCCGCAGAAACAAGCAGTCTCCGCAGCACCAAGGCAGACCCGAACGGTGAGTGTCTGCTCCTAGACTCTAAGGCTGGCACTGAAGAAGTCACAGTAGTTGGAACCGATAGCCCCGAAAGGGGTGTCTGCTCCGGCAGTTCCACAATCATCGGTTCCGAACACTGCAGCTCCAAACTTTCGGATCGAATCGGAGGAGGAACAGCAGAAATGGGCTGGATCCTGGTCAGTTCCGAAGCCCCAAGGGTCGGCCCCGACAGAATTTTTGCTAGCAGATGGCACAATTCTCCTGAAGGTGAACCTCACCTAAACAATAAACACACTCTGTGTGACCATCTGTAATAGACAACTTTTGTCCACATTTGGGACACTTTTTGAAAGCAGACTTGGCTTTCTCTTGAGACATGGCTATACAATAAAGTAGCAATTAACAGGCAAAGCACTCTATATGATTGACTATGGAGAAAACACACAATCCTATATATATAGAATAGCCCCAATAAAAAAACAGGGCTCTAACTCTATAATACTTAAACACTATAGCACATGCTATATGACTAGCTATGAAAGGCACACAATACTATATATGTATAAGACAGCCCTAATAAACAACAGGGCTCTAACTAAGTTCTACAGTTTCTAACACTACAGCACACAGAAAAAAGCACTACTGCCCTAAAAAAATCCAGGCTCAAGCTTAACACACTCTATTTCTAAAGCACACAGTATAAGGATAGGGAGAAAAAATTTTAATTGAACAACTCTCTAACTCAAACAAGTTCTTATAAATTGCCCTAGAAAAAATAACGGCCACTAATAGAACAAATAATGCACACTCTAAGTTTTAACTATCTAACACTCACTAGAAACCAAGAAAACAGCAAGAGCTATAGAAAAATATCCAGGAATATAATAACTATTGAGAAATATAAAGAAATTTTCAATAATACTGGCCAGAGCTGTCGAAGAACTCCCGATCTGTTGCAGCAGCAAACGAGATCTGGGGGAAGCAACACTGCATCATGGGAGAGGGAGTAGGCCACGAGATGCTTGAAGACCTTAAGCTTTTGTATTTGGCAGAGTCAGAGCTGAGGATCGGCTCCAAACCCATCAGTGAGAATGAAGGTGAGATAGAACACCTTCACATCTACACTTTGCTTAAAATGTAGCAGTATGACAAGCCTCTCTGCTATCTTATGGTACCAGTACCATAGAGCTCCATTTATATCAAACTTGTAAACATTCTGACTGACAGTAAATAGCGGACATGATTGTGGGCAGAGTGTTGGCTGTACCGCATATCAAAAAATATTTTTTTGGCTCTAATGCACAGGCCAGCAAGACTGCATATTGCATATACGCACAGGAGGTTGTGCTTCACAACTTATAATTTTCACTTGGAACACGTAAAGAATGTGGAGCCCTTTGCAACTCATGGCATTTGTAAGACTCACAATGATGCAGTTACAATTACATTCAAGAACAGGAGCTCAGATATATAGGCAGAGCTGCAAACATATGAAAATAAAACAGTCCAGCTAAAGAAAGCCATGTTTAGGCAGTTGCAACTGTGGGAGTCTATTCTGTTACTACTCTCGTGTGTGCATTCTAGGTTGGATATAATATGATAAGATAAATCAGATTTCTAATAATACTTCCTCGAATGTAACTGCATCAGGAAACAATGAAAACTTTGACTTCACTGAGTGGGAATGTCTAAATCACACAGCACTGCGATTTTTAACAGCTAAGAACATGGCTACATAGAAGGACTCACTGACCTCTACTGACAGCATTCCTAGGCATTCCCTCTATAGGTATGACAAAATGTCAATATAATGGAGCAAAAGAGGCTAACAGGAGTGAAAAAAGGAAAAAGAAGTTATGTACTTACCATAACGTTCCATGTTTGTAGTACATCTCACCTATATTCTTGATGGATGGGTTCGGAGCTGATATTCGGCTCCGACTCGGCCTATACTAAAGCTACTGGCTCGAGGCTAGCCCCTATCCCATGGTGCCTCACGGCAATTCCCCAGACCTAGTTTGCAAGAAAGTAATAAATACCTATCAGGTAATAATAATAATAAGAAAGAAGCTATAAAAATACAGCAAGGGATTAGAAACATAATCCATTCCAGGTGGACAATAAAGAGTAAAGTCAGGCAGCCCCAAAAAGAGGTCCACTAGATCCCCCAGAAACAGGAAGGGGGTTGGAGGGAGGCACGCAAGAATATAGGCGAGATGGACTACAAACATGAAACGTTATGGTAAGTACATAACTTCTTTATGTCATGTAGTCCTACCTCGCCGTAATTCTTGCTGGATGGGACAGCGTCCCTAGCACCTTCCCGGGTGGCTCAAGCGAAGAGACTCTTCAGCACAGTGGACCCAAAGGATGACCTGTCCCGGGAGGCCAAATCCAATTTGTAATGAGTGACAAACGTATGTGGTGTTGCCCAAGTAGCCACTGCATAAATAGTATCAATTGGGAGCCTAGATCTAAAGGCGCATGAAGTAGCTACAGCCCTAGTAGAGTGACCTTTAGCTTTTAATGGTAATTGTCTACCAGCTTGTTGATAAGCAAAGGATATGCAATCTGAAAGCAATTTTGAAAGAGTAATTTTGAAACAGGTAAGCCTTTCCTTTTGTCAGAAAAGAAAACAAAAAGTTGATCAGATTTCCTAAATTCTTTGGTCCTGTGTATATAGAATCTGAGTATCCTGTGGACATCTAGCTGGTGAAGTCTATACTCTGATTTATTAGAGTGGTTTGGAAAAAACACAAGTAGCTCAATGGTAGTATTCAGGTTGTGTTCTGAGCATACCTTAGGAAGAAAGGAAGGGTTTGTCCTAAGAGAGACTCTATCCTTATGAAAGATAATGTAAAGAGGTCGAATAGTTAGGGCTTGAAGTTCCGAGACTCTAATAGCCGATGTCACAGCTACCAAGAACAGGGTTTTCCATTACAACAATTTTAAGTCTGAAGAGGATGGTTCAAAGGGTGCAGACATCAAAGATGAGATGACTAAATTTAAGTCCCAGGGTTCTAAAGGTTGTTTTATTGGGGGACTAAGAAGAACTCCTTTTAAGAAGGTTTCACAGAGGGACTGTTGCATGACTGGATTTCCCATGAAACCAAAATGGAAATTGTAAATGGCAGCTAAAATTGAACTCTAACTGTAGCGGCTGCCGCTCCTTCATGAAAAATTGTTGTTAGGAAGGATACAATGGATTCTAAAGGAGCTGTATATGGATCTAAGCCCCGGTTCGTAGCCCAAATGGAAAACCTTTTCCATTTGCTAGAATATAGTTTCTGAGTGGAAGGTTTATGAGATGAACTTAGGATGTGTTTGACCATTGGGGATAAGGGAATGCACCTGGCTATACGTGGAATTGGAGCAGCCATGCTGTCAATTTGAGGGTGTGGATGGAGGGGTGGAATTGTCCCGACTGATAAATCAGGAGATCTGGAGATGGATCCAGAATCCATGGTTCCTCCAAAAGTTAGGGCCATAGGAAAGTAAACCAAACTTGTTGAGGCCAGTAAGGAGCAATGAAGATCAAGGAACTCTTCAACTGTTTTGCTTTCTGTATTACTTTGGGTATGAGTGGAAAGTGAGGAAAGGGATAGAGAAGTCCCAGGGGCCAATCGTGAACTAGAGCATCCCTGGATGACATCCCCGGATGGGGAATGAGGGCAAAGTAGCTGCTGCATTTGATGTTCATGTAAGTGGCAAATAGATCGTAGGAAGGCTGGCCCCATTTGTGAAAGATCTCTTTTGCGACCATTGGATTCAGGGACCACTCGTGAGGCATCAGAATTGCTTGGCTGAGTTTGTCCGCTATTACGTTGGATTTCCTCGGGATATGTGTTGCTATCAGGAAGTGTTGAGTATCCATCGCCCATTTCCAAACTCTTAAGGCCTCTCTGCAAAGCGGGTAAGACTTGGTTCCCCCTTGTTTGTTTATGTACTACACAACAGACATGTTGTCTGACTGAATCGCAATTGTTCCAGTGGGAAGGGAGCTGTGAAGTGCATTGCTCTCATCTCCAGAACATTGATGTGTAAGTGGTTCTCGTGGCTTTGCCAAGTACCTTGGACTGTCTTTCCCAGATAATGCCCCCCACCCTATCTGGGAAGCATCCGTGGTCAAAACTGCTTTCTCTTGGGGAGGAACAAGTGGACGACCACAAGTTGTTTCATGTGTAAACATCATGTCAGATCCCTTTTGCATGCGTTTGTTATTAATATCTGGTGAGACAATGGAAGGTCTTGCATCGACCATTGTGCAAACAGCATCCATTGGAGAATTCTCATATGTAGATGAGCAAGAGGAACTAATAAGATGGCAGAAGCCAAAGTCCCTAGGACTTGAAGGAGTACTCTGGCCTGAACTCTTTGTTTGTTTAATAAGGATCTGATCTGACTGCATAGAGATTCCACTATTTCCTGTGTTAGCTTTACTGACATGGTGGTTGTGTCTATTTCTGAGCCTAGATATACAATATGCTGCGAGGGAGATAAGACTGACTTTTGCAAGTTGACAGGTGATGCCTAGGCTGGTGCACAAGGATACAGTCTCGTCCCTGGTCCTTATGAGTTGATGCTTGGTGGTAGCAGTGAGGAGCCAGTCATCTAGGTACAGAAACACCTGGAATCCTTGAAGTCTCAGGTGAGCCATTACCACTGCCATGCATTTGGTAAACACTCTGGGGGTTGTAGTGAGGCCAAAGGGCAGTGTTCTGAACTGAAAATGGCTGGCTCCCAGCCAGAAGCGTAAGTGTTTCCTGGAGCGCCTGTCCATTTTGATGTGGTAGTGCGCATCCTGGAGATTGATTGAGCACATCCAGTTGTCTTTCCCGATAAAGGGAAATATCGACTGCAGAGTGACCATTCGGAACTTTGATTTTCTTACATGCTTATTGAGTCTGCTGAGATCTAGAATTGATCTCCAGTCCCCTGTCTTTTTTGGAACTAAAAAGAATCGAGACTAAGTTTCGGATCCTACTTGCTCTGCGAGGAATTCTTGGATAACTCTTTTTTGTAGCAACGAGATGATCTCTGATGTTGCACGGTCTAGTTGGATGGGTGGTACGTCTGGAACAGACCAGTTTGTTGGGGGTTAGGAAATAAAAGGAATCAGGTAACCTCTGGATATTACTGTGTGTACCCAATGATCTTGAGTGATAGTTAGCCAGGCGCTTGGGTACAGCGATATACGACCCCCGACTGCCTCCAGAGACGGACAGTTGGGCAACCCCTCAGGGTCAATGGAAGGGATGATCAGAGAAAGCTTCTCTGTCTCCCTGATGTTGCGGACCTCCTCTGCCACAAGGGCAATGTCTTCCATTATATCCTCCCCCTCTGCCCCTGGGGGAGGGTTGACCTTGTGCCTGAGGAAAACCGTTTTGGGATTTGCAGAACCACATTTTCCCTCCTGTATTACCCTTTGGATAGGGTCTGGACGGGAGAGAGAAACAGACTCCAATGGCAGATAAGGTTTTTCCTTCATGCTCGTACCTAGTCAAAGTCTCTTTCACTTGGGGTCCAAAAAGAGATGAACCATCAAAGGGAACGTTAGTGAAGGAAAACTTGAAAGATTCCATAAAATTACATATATGCATCCACGAATGTCTCCTGAGGGATATTCCTGCTGCAGCTGCCCTGCTCACTCCATCTGCCGCATATGAGATCAGCCTCATGAAGAAGTTAGCTATGGAAGTAAGGGTGGAAAGCTGCACGGAAACCTTGTCCATGGAACCTGGAGCTACTGAACCCTGGAAGGTATCTCCGAATTCTTTCAGGAGATCCCTCTGAAGACTAGTGAAATGATTCAGGTAATTCAGCGATCTCAGTGTAAATGCTGCTGAAGAAAAAGTATGCTTCCCGTAAATATCCATCGTCCTGGTCTCCTTGTTAGTAGGATGGATATTAGAAGACGTCTCAGATAATTCATTCTTGGTGGCCGCAGCTACCACCATAGCATCAACTGGAACTCCCTTGCTAAGGAAAGACTTGTCCTCAGGTGCTGTCATAAATTTGTTTGGCCTCCTTGGGACAGCTTCTACTGAATCCGGAGAGGTCCATGCTTTCCGCGAAATGACCCCAAAAGTTGGTCATAAGGCAGTGTCACAAAAGAGGTGGAAGGTCGGGAGCCAAAGGCCTCAAGATACACTGATTCATCCTCAGTAGGTTTAGAGGTCTTCCAATCACCCCTCTGTCTAAGGATTTCTAGGATGTCAGAGAAGGAGACATCCTCAGAAGGAGATCTAGGGGACCCTTCTGATTCCTCTAAATCAGGGTCTGATGTGACAGACTCAGGGGAGTCGACATGTTTCTTCTTACATAACCTCTTCCGGGGGAGCTCTCCAGTGGGATAATCTGGGGAGGTCTCAGAAGAGGGGGCACCTCCAATGGGGGCTACTTGGGCCTCTGGTTCCCTATGCTATGTGGGTGGCAGGGGGGGGAGAGGTTGCTGCCTGCTGCTGGTGGGACACAGGTTCCAAAGGAATGGCTTTGGCACAGGATAAAGCCTTCTCTATAGCTTTGAAAGCCTCCCCCCCCCGCTCCGAAGGAGACCTCCACTCCGAGGGGGTGGATGGTCAACTCCTAGCAAGAGGGAACAGCTCCGAAGCAGAAGTGGGAGCCGAGCTGAGTCGAGCCGAGGCTCCGAGAGGGAGGGTCAGTTCCAAAGAGAACCAAGGGTGACTGTCCCTCCCAGAGTCGACACGAGAGCGTCGGCTCCCAGAACCCTCAGCTCCAGACGGAGCCATTGAGGATAAGAGTAACTGGCTCCGAGGAAACAGGCTGAATCCCCGGAGCTGAAGAGTCGAAGACAGAGGAACCTGATGTAATAAGCTCAGAGAGCGAAGCAGTCGGAGGAGTAACAGTGATCGGTAGGGGGTGACGGTTCCGAAACCTTTGGGTCTGAAGGGGTCAATTTTCTATCCAGAACTGGATCCAAAAGCAACCTCTTCACCACCCTCTCAATGTCCTCATCTGATAGGGTCCCGGAGAATCTGGTGAAGACTGAAGGAGACCTCCTTCTCTCCAAAATAGGAGATCTCAAAATAGGAGATACAGTCTCGATGTCAGGCAAAATCTTCAGTACCGAAGACTGTCTTGGAAACAATGGAATAGACTGCACCGAAGATGAAGTAGAGTTGGAACTGGAATTCCTTTGTTCCGACGCTTTAGACTTTTTGACATTTTGGTCGGCTCCAAAGTCAGGGACGATGATTTTTCTCTTTGAAGATTTTGGAGCTGCCTGACCAAGTTCCAGCTGTTCCTGGAAGGAACTGGTCATGAGACCCCTGTCAATAAGCTTTCTCTTCCTTTCGTTTAAATCTCTTGCACTAAAAGCGTGACAGAGGGTGCAGGGTTCCTGTAAATGGTCTTCGCCCAGGCAATATACGCAACTGGTGTGGCTGTCTGTAAGCACACCTGTCGCATTTTTTGAAGCCCGAAGGGCGATGATCCTTGTGATCCTTATCTTTATCTTTAGACATAGTTAAAGACTAAAAAAAAGTGTAAGGAAGAAGAAAAGTTTTTTTTTTTTTTTTTTTTTTTTTTTATAACATTCATCTGAATGGGCAGTACAGTCCTAAGTTTCAAAAAACAGACCCACAATACAGAAGAATATATATATATATATATATATATATATATATATATATATATATATATATACACATATATATATAAAATAGAAAAAGGTGGTAGAAAAGGACTAAATAAGTAAAAAATCATTAGCCAACGAGCCAGTAAGACACAACCTCGAAGCTTTCGCGGCAAATGAGATCTGGTGAATTGCCGTGAGGCACCATGGGATAGGGGCTAGCTTCGAGTCAGTAAAAAGCTCTCGAGCTTTAGTATAGGCCGAGTCCGAGCCAAATATCGGCTCCAAACCCATCCAGCAAGAATTACGGCGAGATAGGACTACATAGCATTGTACTGTTTACCTTTGATTTTAATTATTTTAACTAGGTAAACATAATGATCACAGGACCCTTTCAGGACAAGCTATGACGTCTTTCCTTTTAAGGGGTGTGGCTTTAAATTATAGTAACATTTGCAGTGCATTTAGGTCCAGAGGAGCTAATGAACTTCTTCGTGCACAGTATTTGTTAGTGAGCTTTTCATACAAATTCCTGCATCTGAAGGGAAATGAAACACCTTATTTCATAAAACAAGGGACAGCATTTATGCTGCACAGACATTAAATAACAGTAGTTCCCTCTCTGCCATTAATGACTTTGAATTTAGATAGAGTTAAACTAAAGTTATGTACTTACTATAATGATAGATCCATGTTGTTTGATTTTCATCAGGTTCAACACATGGGTTGTCAGATTCAATCGGATCCAACCTCAGCACCTTCTCTGAAGCTTCACTGATCCAGGGATCTGACTCCTACCCACCCATAATTCCCTCCACTCCACCTTAGTACTTTAGATCAGGAGTTCACAAAGTGTGTGCTGCGACGCCCTGGGCAGCCGCGGCTTCCTCACAGGGGTGCTGCGAACTAATAAGCTTAGCTGCAAAATAAACCAGAAATCTTAATTCAAGTGCCCAAAGGGAAATTGGCTAAGCTAAGCTTAAAATGTCCTCCAAGTGAACGTATGTTGTGGTAGTAAATAGCTTTAAAATATGCCATTTTAGATCATCAAGTGCCCATCTCACCCTCCGTCCAGCCAGCCTTCAGCAGCTTCCAGCTCCTCTGTAAAATTATTCAAATATTAAAGAAAACTTACAAAATATTTTTGTCCAAATATCTCAGGACATTTGCCATTTTTTAGGGTTTTTTTCACAAGTCACAACTGCCAAAAGAGGGACAGGTGGTAACTCTATTACTTTTGCGTTCTGAAATATTTAACAGAAAATACATCACTTCCTGCTAAAACCCTAACTACATTATTTGATGATTCTGTCAATTCAATTTCTCCCTCTCAATTTTAGGCAAGAATAAGCAGCTACTAATACGCAGTCTAACAACCTAGTAATCAATGAATTACTATCAGATACTACCAGTAACACGCCCTCTGTACTGCAGCAATGGAAATTCAATACCATAACAACAACGGAAAGCTATATGGGTACGAAAAAAAAAAAAAAACATGGGTTACTAACAAATATGCAGGTAATACTTAAAACATCCAGTCTTCCAAACAAGACTCTTATCAATCCTTTTTATACAGGGATCAGTGTCATATCAATAGTGACAATTGCTTAAAGCCAATGTTCACGTACTTCTGAGGGAGAATAACAGTGTTATAATCAAGCTATCTATGAATTACAACAGAGAAAACAGAAACATACAAAATGAAGCAAATATTAACCAGAGAACCAGGAGCAGATCCAAATAAAGCGACACAAACTGTCAATACCTTAACAACTACATAAAATTAACTTTGCGTGCATGCATTTCAAATCTGAAGTATGCGCAGTCAAAAGAGGCAACTTCCTGTTGTTGGTACAGTGTTGTTTGACAGTGGAAGTGAAACAGGTAAAAGCACACCTACAACCAACTCAGAGGGATACTATACAGGGGATTAATCCCTTTGTGAACGTGTGACCACCCCCACCCCTGAAACCAGTGTTACGTTCCGGATAAACTGAGTTGAGGTTCATAGGTTGGTACTAGGCTATCGGCCCTAGGACCTATACAAGCCTAGCCATAACAATTCCCTTGATATTTCTTCCCACAATATTTACTTCCCTGGACCCCTGTCTAGCAGGGCGACTGACATGATCCCTGGGGTGAATTTCCTATCTCCCATCCAATCGCCAAAGTTCCTTTTGAAGAGGGCCAAGGAGGCACTCTGCATGAAATGTATGGGCAGTCTGTTCCAAAGTATGAGGAGTCTCTGGATCAGGAACCTATCCCTCCAGCACGTTTTGTTCATTGTGATGACAAGGTTTAGATCCCTAGAGTGTGTGGCTGTGAGGGATTGGGATTTCTTTAAGTGGAGCATGTCCAAAAGCTCAGGGTTTGACATGGTCTTGTATGTTAAGCAGAGACCACCTCTGAGTAGATGATATGCCACAGAGTATAGCTGGAATTATTTTAGACGGTCAGCATAGGACATCTGCTTTAGGCCTGTGATTCCTTTAGTGAGGTATTTCTGCAGCCCTTCCAGCTGTTGCAGTTGTCTTGTGAGGTACATACCAAACAAGGCGTTGTACTCTATAATGGGTCTAATGAGGGATGAGTACAGTGGGACAATGACCTCCTTTTTTCTGGATGAAAAGGCCTTAGTGATGAGGTGTGCCACATAGAAGGTTTTCCTGACTGCTTTATCGAAGGTGAGACCACTGTCCACCTGTGTCCCTAAGCCTCTCATCACACTTTCGGTGTTTAGTGTACTGCCACTTATGTGGTAATTCATGGGTACATGTTTTTTCCCAAAGGGGATAACTATACACTTCTTGGCATTAAGCTTGACCCTATGGCTCTGGCACCAAGCATCTGTTTCTCCAAGGCCCTTTTGTAGAATATCCACATCATTTGGGGATTTAATAATGGCTCCCAGTTTACAGTCATCTGTGAACTTTGTTAGCCAGAGTCCCTTAGTGTTGGCCTGTACTTCAGAGAAGTAGTTGCCAAGCAAGAGCGGTCCCAGGACTGAACCCTGAGGTACTCCACTTGTCATTTGTCTGGAGGTGGATTTGAAGTCGGCTACTTTTACAGTCTGGGTTCTGTCAGTAAGCCAGTTGGCAACCCATCGAGTGAAGTAGGGATTTATGCCCAGCTTAGTAAGTTTATCTATGATTCCAGAGTTGGGAATGGTGTTGAAGGCCTTGGTGAGGTCCAGATATGCTATGTGGACCGCCATACCCTCATCCACAGCTCTGGAGACTGATTCGAAGAAGTCAATCAGGTTCAGGAGACAAGATCGGCCCTTCACGAACCCAAACTGGGTGGGGTCCAGTGTTTGAAGGTTGCCAATATCTTTGTTTATAAAATCCATGATAATGCGTTCCATGCCCTTGCAGATCAGGCTCGTCTGACTGATGGGATGGCAGTTTCTGGGATCCAAGGTGGATTCCCCCCTTGTGGAGTGGGATAACTGTAGCTGTGCGCCACTCAGTGGGCACAAAGCCTGAGGTGAGGCCATGATTAAACATGACACTTAGGTGAGGTGCCAGTTCATTTTGTAGTTCAAGTAGTACACAACCTGGGATGTCATCTGGTCCCATGGATGCTGTATTCTTAGCTTTGGAGAGTGCGGTTTCTACCTGTGTAGCCGTGATTACCGGAATTTGGCAATCTTTTGATATTGAGATGGGCCCTTTAGGGGGTGAGAGGGGGGTAAAGTTGGCACTATATCGTCTGCCAGGATATTGGCAATATCCTTGGGATCAGTATATTTAATGCCATTCTGTTGTAGCTCAGAGCAGATCTGAGCATTGCCATTTAGATTCTTGACATAACTATAGAATGCCTTACGGATGTCTTTGGAATCTTTGGCAATTTTATTTTCGTAACTAGCTTTGGAGGATTTTATGAGGGATCTCAGCTTCTTACTGAGGCTGGTAAGGGAGGTTTTTGCATCCTGGGATTTTCCTCTTTTCTGCAACAGTTTCTTCCTTATGTTGCATACTTTGTTTTCGGCAGGGGACCACCAGATTGGCTTTCTTTTTTTGAAGGAGAGCATTTTGGTTCTATTTGGGATGGCACGATTCATACACGAGTGGATGTGCTCATACAGTGTCTTAGTGTAGGATTCAGCAGTTGAACTTTCAGCTTCCGTCTACATGGGTGTCATGAAGTTTGTCATGACTTGAGTAGGATGAAGTTGGCTTTGGAGAAGTTTTTATGGAGGTTTCCTTACTGGGGGGGTGGGGGGTGGGATGTGGCTGTCAAGGGTGATTTGCTTTTGGTCAGACCTGGCCAATGAGGGAGTGACCACTGGTGTGAAGCATCTATCTCCCATGTTGGTAATGACCAGGTCTAGGATATTGGAGCCCCTGGTGGGACAATGGTTTAGTTGATCCAGGGCGTTGGAATTTATGAATTACAAGAACCGCTGGGAAAAAGTGTTGGTACCCGAGTAGTTTTCCCAGTTAATGGCAGGGTAGTTGAAATCACCCAGTATTAGGGTGTTTGGTTGTATCTTAATATTTTCCAGTATGTTTAGAAAGGTGTAGTGAGAATCTTGGGGCATGGTGGGGGATCTGTAGCAAGCTACAATTTGGATTGCAGTCTTACCTAGTGTTAGTTGCACCTGGAGAATTTCAGATGCATTGTGTTGGTTAACTAGCATGGAGGTGTGAATATCCTTGGTGAATATGGGCACTCCTCCGCCTTTCGTGTTTCGGTCTTGGTTTGGTGGCTGGAAAGTGTGGTAACAGTTGTAGCCTGGTATTGCAGTGCTCTCTGGAGCCTTGAACCAGGTCTAAGTTACTGCACAAATATCGATGTTCTCCACTTTTAGGAGTGCCGAGAGAGAGTGCATTTTCAGGACTTGTAGCATTGAGTAACATTACCTTCAGATTTTGCATGCTTGTATCTGTTACGGTGGTGGTTTTGTCCTTTGAACCTTGTCTAAAAAAGGCACCATAGGGGAGGAAAGAGCTTTAGCCAGTAACCTGAATCCCAGGGGTGACATGTGCAGACCATCTCTGGCAAAGCATCGTGGTTTGTCGATCATGTCATCCCAGGCAGACAGATACTGGATCCCCTTTGAATGACACCAGAAGCTTAGCCAACTGTTGAAGTCAATCATTTTGTCCTTATACCGTGCTATCATTCTGGGTGAAGGCAGGATGCTACTTAGGGCTAGGGTCATACCTGCCTGGGCCACATGATCTGAAAGTTCTTCCATGTCTCTTTTCATGTAGTTCAGGGAGGTCCATCTCAAGTCATTCACTCAAACATGGACAATGACAGAGTTGTATTTGTACTTTTTGTGGAGTGACTTGAGTGCAAGCGTTATGTGGCGGATCCTGGCACCCGACAGGCAGCTGACTGCAATTTTCTCCTTGTTCAGCCTGTTGAGTGGGACATCAGTGTGCCTGACTATAGAGTCACCTATGACTAAAGTGTTGGGTATGTTGTCTTGCCTTAGGGGCTGTTGTTGGGTAGCACACTGGTGTTGTGAGCTATGTGTCACTTTGGTTGTGACTGGTGTTTGTTTGCGTTTCAGCTTTGGAGGTCCTTGTTTCTTGGGCAGGTTAATGTTAAGGGCCTCTGCATATGTGGGTATAGTGTTGCTATGTGTGGGTGTTGATGGTGTTGGTTTTGAAGGGCTATGTGTTGCTTGAGGTGTAGTGCAGGTGTTAATCTTCTCCTCTTGACTGTCTAGTACAATCACGGCTGGAGAGAGCTTTGCTTCCAGTTTGGCTATGTAAGTGCATCTCTCGCAGGTTGTAGTGTTGGGTGGTAGTAGGAGAGGGTTGTCTGTGTACATGAGGCAGTTGCTGCAATGCCCCAGTATGCCCAGATTCAGCAGGTGGACAGGAAAAAATCACCGGAAGCTGACCCTTCGACATGCCTGTTTAGGTGCTTTTTTTTGTAAAGTACAAGAGCTGTTTTCCCTTACCTTTGCAAGGTACTTTGCAATTATAGGCTGATTAGTGCCTGCAATTAATTTCTCCTTATTAACAAGGAAAGTTGAGTGCTTGTATCAGTTTATGGCTTCCTAGTGCTTTCCAGCAGGTTCTAGAGCAAGTGCTAGTCACAGGGATTCAGATTTTAGTGCTACTACTGAGAAACCAGCTAGTTCTAAGGGAAAATTTGAAGAGCAGACTTTCTGGCACCTGGAATACTTTAACTGTAGCCCCGCGGTGCTGCACGATACGAAAAATGCGCAAACCAACGCGTTTCTAAGCCAGAAAGCTGAAAGGTTGGTTTGTTATTTTGTTTTTGGTTAGTTTTAGGTAGACTCTGGTGTAAACAGCTGAGGAAAGAGCATCATGCTTTAGTTGTCAAAAATGAAAATGCCAGCTGGTACGGTGTGATGTTGAGCATGTTTCTAACCCTGTCATCATTATTCTCAAGTAACCACATATTCTCAAAATTTTAAACACATCACATCATGGAGGTATGCCGCACACGCAAAAGTAAACTAAACTGGACATGCACGTTTCTTTGAATCAGCACTTCCAAATTGAAAGGTTGCTGAGCTTGATAAAGCATGCAACCTGCGATACGTCTCAAATAACATTTTCATGATGAATTGAAAACACTCGACACGTGGAATTGTACAGAGACTAATGAGCGCCAATCTCTTATTGCACTGCAGTTTTTTGTTAGGTACAAAAACACAGACTCTAGTCAGTGATCAGCATCCTTACTTTTCAATACAGCTCTTAAGTACATAAGGATACTAATGATGTTCAGTTTATTTACCAAAATGTCTTAGTGTGCAAAGGGCAGAACTTCACTTGATTTCCAAAGTAAAACCTTACTGTGGTAAAGTCGTACTTATATCTCAACCCTCCTCAACTTTGACTCAAATTTTAGCTCTGCCCCTCTTAATCGTTTGTAAGACTGGTAACCTTTAGGGAAAAATAGTGAATTATACTAGTACATAATGACAATAATTAGAGCTGTAGATTTATTTTACTTCAAGTTAGCAGTAAGAATATTTTAAAAAAATGTTCCTGATTTTTTTCTGGATTTGTCCATAATTCTGAAGAGTTTTGACCCTTATTCAGTTGAGAGCTACATGTACTTATTTTATTTCTACAGTGAAAATGAGAAGTAGGCATAAATTCACCTCTTATCTTGTATTACTGCTTTCATTAAGTTAAATACCTTTCTCCTTAAGTTAAATATCTTTATCCTTAAGTCCTTCCTCATATGTCTTCATGATTATAAATGTTAATACATTCTGGGCAAAAGTGAAGAAAGGTATACCTGTCAGGTTCCCAAAGTGTGTGCCGCTGCACTCTGGGGAGTTGCGGCTTCCTCACAGGGGCAGCGCAAACTAATAAGCTGAGCTGCAAAATAAACCGCAAACTAAGTCTAAACCTACACTGTAGCTTTTTAGCAGAACTGGCATCAAGTATAGCAGCGGTCCCCAACCACCGGGCCGCGGACCAGTACCGGGCCATGGCGCACTTGGAACAGGGTCGTCAGGTAAGTGAATGCCTGTATGAGTGTGTGTGTGTCTGTCTGCGTGTGTGAGTGAATGTGTGCATGAAAGCAAAAGAGTCTGTGTGTGTGCGAGAGACCGGGACAGTGAGAGCGATGTGTGAGTGAATACAGGAATGAATGAAGAAGTGGCTGTATGTGTGTGTATGTGTGTGTGTGTGTGTGTGTGTGTGTGTGTGTGTGTGTGTGTGTGTGTGTGTGTGTGTGTGTGTGATCGGGAGAGTGAGAGCAATGTGTGAGTGAATGCAGGTATGAATGAGGAAGTGTGTGTGTGTGTGTGTGTGTGTGTGTGTGTGTGTGTGTGTGTGTGTGTGTGTGTGTGTGTGTGAATGCAGGTATGAATGAGGAAGTGGCTGTGTGTATGTATGTGTGAGATCGGAAGAGTGTGAGGGATGTATGAATGAATGCGTAAGTGGGTGTGTGGCATGTGGGTGTGAGATCGGGAGAGTGAGAGCGATGTATGAATGAATGCGTAATTGGGTGGGTGGCATGTCTGTGTGTGTGTGTGTGTGTGTGTGACTGGGAGAGTAAGAGTGATGTGTGAGTGAAGGCAGGTATGAACGAGGAAGTGACTGTGTGTGTGTGTGTTTGTGTGTGTGTGTGTGTGTGTGTGTGTGTGTGTGTGTGTGTGTGTGTGTGTGTGTGTGTGGTGAGAATGGAAGAGTAAGAGTGATGTGTGAGTGAATGCAGGTATGAATGAGGGAGTGACTGTGTGTGTGTGTGTGTGTGTGTGTGTGTGTGTGTGTGTGTGTGTGTGTGTGTGACTGATGTGTGAGTGAATGCAGGTATGAATGAGGAAGTGACTGTGTGTGTGTGTGTGTGTGTGTGTGTGTGTGTGTGTGTGTGTGTGTGTGTGTGTGTGTGATGGGGGGAGAGAGTGAAGAGTGAGAGTGATCCCTGGCAGCAGCAGCAATGAGGTCTGTGCAAGTCTGGACCATACCACTGGACACATGCCTCTCACCCTCTCAGATCAATAAATCTGGACAAAGCCAAAAATAGTGGGGGTACAAAGGCACAAAATAGGGACAGTTTTAAATACTGCTCTCGCAAACTTAGAAAGTTGATAGAAATGCAGGTTTTGCATTAGCATGAATTTTCTGAAGGTATGAAGTATGAAACTCAACTGTCTTTCATTATTTTCTGACTTCAACCTCAATGATCTGCCAGTGATTTGCCAGAAAACAACAATTTTATGAGAAAAAGACCAAAAAATATGAGGCAAAAATCTGGACATTCTGCAAAAATCTATACAGTTGAGAGATATGCTGGGCAGAGCCAAATAATAGGGACAGATTTTAAATATTGCTTTTATAAACTTAAAGTTAATAAGGTTGCCATATTATCAGCTGACAAAGGGGGAGCGATAGTAGTCATGAATTGGGACAGTTATTATCAGGAGGCACAGAGACAGCTTGGGGATGTTAGGTATTACATGCCCATGCCCCTTGATCCAACCAACAAATTTAAAGTTGAAACTGATAGGCTTCTTTCTCAAGCACAACAGGATGGTATTATTACACAATCGGATGTTCATCATCTTACAGTCAAGGATCCTAGATCACAATATATCTACTTTTTACCAAAGATACACAAGGATCCTTGTTGTCCACCAGTAAGACCAATTGTTTCAGAGAGGGGCAGTTTAACTGAACCCTTATCTGAATTTCTTACTCTCTATCTGAAACCTCTCCTGGCTTGTATCAGATCACGTATCTAGGATACCACCCAATTTCTAGGTATTATCTCCAATACTCAGTTGGAACCAGGTTGGCTCCTTTGCACATTAGATGTGACTGCTTTATACACCAATATTCCACATTGGGCGGGGCTATTGGCCCTACAGTATTGGTTGGACCAAAATGCTTTATATCCACCAGGTTTCAACACTCTTTTGGTATGTATGACTAAACATGTCCTCATAAAAAATGTGTTCTACTTTCATGTACAATGTTATTGGCAGTCACAGGGCACAGCAATGGGAGCATCTTTTGCCCCCATTTATGCAGATTTGTTTATGGCCTACCTGGAAACCGAACTGATCTATAACCCCGATCATAACATCTATTTGGAGGAAATAGACATTTGGAGACGATACCTAGATGATTGTTGGCTGGTATGGAAGGCGGATGTGGTTTATCTCTTGGAGTTTGTGGAATATCTGAAACAAAACAAATGGGGGATTGAGTTCAAGGATCATTTTGATTTGGAGCAAATCACCTTTCTGGATGTAACTATCACCAGAAATGAAGACAATACTTTGAACACACAAATATACAGAAAATATCCCCAGTATAATTCTTTACTCCGTGCTAGCAGCCTTCATCTTCCACACATGTTACATAACATCCCTAAATCTCAATTTTTGAGAGTCAAACGTATTTGTTCTGATAATAATACCTTCCATAAATATAAGTCTGATTTAACCAATCATTTCCAGAACAGGGGGTACAAAGTGGGTAATATTACTATGGCCAGCAATTGGGCATCCACACAAACCAGGGAAGATCTCCTTCAATATAAGAACAAAGTTAAAATATCAGGGGATCAGGATATTTTGAGAATGGTGACTACATATGGATGAAATACCAAATCCTTTATGAATATTATCCAAAAACACTGGAACATTTTGTTGACGGATCCAAAATCAGCCTCCAAGGTGGGGCAGAGATGTTCTTTCTCCTTTAGACGTGGAAAAAATTTAGGCTCACTTTTGAGTCATTATAAACATTATTTTCAGGTCTCAGCTGGATCTATACAACATATGCTATTGGGTGACAAATTATGTGGCACATACCCATGTGGTCATTGTAAACATTGTTCAAGAGTTTTCAAAATTAAGGAGTTCACTAGCCCCATTACTGATACAGTTTTTGACATAAAGTTTTTGGCCAATTGTGGTTCGGATTGGGTTTTGTATTTGGCCTTTTGTCCCTGCTCAGCTTTTTATGTGGGTCAAACATCTAGACAATTATGCATCAGGATTTCAGAACATATGAGTAACATAAGGAATCACAATCTTTCTAGTGCACTTTATAAACACACACTGAAGCACCCCTCTGCCTCTTTTTATTTTACGGTCATTGACAAAAACAAAGGGGACAGGTCCCATAAATGTGGCTGGCACATAATTCTCACTAACAAGGAAAGAAAATGGATAATTAAATTGGGTGGTCTTTTTAGCCCTGGTTTGAATGAACATCCTTGAATAGGTTTATAATGGAAATCCAATAAATATACAATAATTTGATTGCTATGTATTTAAGATGCTATAAATACTGCTGCTCTGATGTGCTTTCTTTTTTCATTATTCTGGTTTGTGCACTGAAGAAGGCTTACACAGCCAAAACCGGTTTGCTCCTTTTCCCAGAGCACTTTTGTGCTTTACTGGGGGTGTTCGACACCCTCAGTTGTTTGGATATGTTTATGTAATAAATTTATTTTATTTGGCAACCCTCCATTTGGTGCTGGCCCTACTTCCTAGATTTGTCTGTTTTTTTGGGCCTTGGCACTTGCCGTACCTGCGAGGAGTTTGGACTATCTGCTTACCTCTCAACCATAGTAGATCAGTGTTATGCTGTTAAGCAGAATGTACACTTTTTTTTTGGTAATTGTCTTTTTATTGTACTTTTGAGCTTTTCTCCCAGGTCTCCTAGTCCAGTCGGGCAGCCTCGTTAAACAAATATCAAATAAATAAATACATAAATGAAATATGCACTTTATGCGCACAGCGTGGGGGGGGGGTTGCCTTGGGAAATCCTGGATTCAACAATGGAGCCGAGAATCGAAAATGTTTGGGAACCACTGCCTTAGATCAAGTTTCCCCCACTAAATTGAAAAGTTATATAAAAAATATGAAATTCAAAGCTAATTATTAAATGACGGGAAGCATCAAAGAATGGACGACAGTCTAACAGATCTGTTTACAGACAGAGTACAAGTAAGATCCATTCAGTCACCAGAAGGCAATAGGTGCTAATCTGGAAGGGGGCAGGAAGGAGGGATGTTGAACCAGATGAAAATCAGTGTCTATTGTGGACCTGATAAATAATGACATAGGAAACCTCCAAACACTGGACCTGACCCAATTCAGCTTTGTAAAGGACAGGTCATGCCTACTGAATCTGGTGGATTTTTTTGAGAAAGTCACTAATGCCATGGATGAGGGTAAAACAGTACATACTCCATACCTTGACCTGACCAAGGCATTTGACACAATTCCCCATGCAGGTTGTTGTTGTTCTTCTTTCGGCTTTTCGCGGTTAGGGGTTGCCACAGCAGAACTCCAGTCCGCTAATGATTGGCAGTAGATTTTTACAGTGCCAAGATGCCAGCTCAACGCCCAACCTTTAAAGAAGGCACACCCATTCATGCATGTCTTTCGAAAGGCCACTTACAAAACTGGGCGTAAATCCCTACATCACCAGATGGATAGCCAACTGGCTCACAGAGAGGACATGTGGTAAAAGTGGGTGACTCCAGATCCAGCAAGAGGCCAGTTACTATTGGTGTGCCACAGAGCTCAGTGTTATTGGGTCTATATTATCATATCGCATGCTCAGAAGAGCGAACGACAGATAATCGACCCCATGTAAGCGAAAGCTTACAACGTCGAAACTTCAGAACAGCGATTATTTTCCAATGGAAAACAATCGCTGTTACGAAAAAAAAAACAAAAAAAAAAACCAGTAAAACATTACTTAATGGCCCCCCACACTCTCCTACTTAAATATACCAACTCTGAGATCGCACTACAGTGCCAAAAAGGCAAAGTAGCGAAAGCGGCCAAACAAATTCTTTCCCAGGGAAAGAATTCGCTGAAACGTCGCTTCGCTATTTTGCCTTTTCGTGTTTTACTGTTCAACAAAGAAGCATTCGACAACCTGCATCTGCGATGGCGTACTAGGGAACCTGCTATGACCACTACTGTTTAGAATGTACTTCTTTGAAGTCAAGGCTAATGTGGAGGGTTTCTGATTGACAAAGTTTGCCAATGACTGCAAGCTTGGGACAATCACTGAATTCCCCAGTAATGCAGATATCCTTCAGGAGGTTCTAGATATTGGCGCTAGAGCCATGGCATAAAATTAAATGCAAAAAAATGCATTACTATATCCTTTGAGAAGTTAAATACCCCTGCAAATTACAACATCAATAGCACAACCCTAAGAGTAGACTCAGAGGTGAGAGATCTACATACACAGATATATAGTAGCCTGAACTTTGACCGCTATGTGCCCACAGTGGTGAGGAAGTCTTTCTATATAGCACAAACTTATAGGCAAAGATATGGCTTCCAGATCCAAGGAAATTATAGTCCCACTGTACTCAGCCCTCATTAGACCAATAATTAAGTACAATGTACCATTTTCCATGTACTTGACTAGGCACTTACAGTAGCTGGAACGACCTCAGAGGTTCGTCACAAAGAAAACACAGGGTGTAAAAGACATGTCTTTACTCTATCTCTTAACACCTATTAAGTGGTGACCTATGCCTGACCTACAAGGCACTCACAAATCCAGCCCTGATGGAGCTGCAACATATCCGCAAGTCAAACAGTATGAGGGTCACCCAATCTAAGGATCTAAGCTTAGTCAGTGACTCAAACAAAACATGCTGGAGACCGGGAGACAGACGTGTCTCAGAGATTGTCCCTTCCTTAGAACAGGCTTCCTGTTCACTTTAAGCAGAGCCCTTCCCTGGCCCTCTTCAAACACAACTTGGGTGACTGGATAGGTATTCACCAATTCACACATGGGGTAACAGCTATGTCCCTTATGGATGGAGGCAATCTGTAAGATACTCAAGGCATAGGCACAAACCCATGCCATCCTCTTATCCCTAACGGCCATATACTGGGTAAAATAGGGTTATATTGGCTAGGCTTGTAAGGGCTCCTAAGCCATTAGCCTAGTAATCTTCTATGAACCTACAAAAATCAGAACAAGCTGTACTCTGCTGCTCAGCACAATAATTATGCTTGCTTTAAGGCTGATACAAGATATTTAAAATTTTTAACATTATATCAGCATGCACTAAAAACTTGCTTTTCTTTAACTCTAAAGGGAATAAACCCTTGGTCAAAATCAATATTTTCTTCATTTCAAATACTTGAATGGATGCAGGGAAGTACTTAAGAAATTAAAGTTCAAAACAGCAGCAACTAAGCAAGTAGTACTACTAAATCTAAAACTAGCCCAAAGAGATGTTGGGTGACTTGGAAAAAAAATTATTTTAGCACAAAAAAAGTTCACATTTCCTTTGCTTCAAGCTGTCACACTCCGTAGGCAACTCTTTTGGCCTGCCCTTGTCTATCATTCTTTTGTGGTAGCATTTTGGTCAGCATCTGTAGGTCACCCTCAATACAAATCTGTTTTATAGGTAATTACCTCAATGGACTGCCTGGTTAAGAGACTTGCTCAGGCTCACACAATATGCAAATAAGGGCTGAGGGAATCAAACCTTGTACTACAGGAATTACAGCTCGCAGCCTTAGCTCTCTATGGCAAATGCCACAATCAGTGGCTCTTCAAAAATTTCTTCCAATGCTCTTGGGCTATCAGCTGGACAGCACAGACAATCAATATTTCCTTATATATATCTATTTTGTGAATACTTGCATATGTTTGTGTGTGTGTGTGTGTGTGTGTGTGTGTGTGTGTGTGTGTGTGTGTGTGTGTGTGTGAATGTTTGTGTACTGAAAAACATCTAAATACCCAAAAGTCAACATTGCTAACACTGAGGCGAAATAACTGAAAAAGAGGACGTGTCACTACGCATACTCAAACACATAACTTCAGAGCATGAAACTGCAAAATGTTTTCTGCAGGGGGGCAGCACTCTGCACTCCTCCCCTGACCCCCAGTTACTTATATATTCCAACTCTGAGACTGCACAGTACTGGGGAAAGGGCATATTCCCCAACGCCAATAACTTAGTGATCTTGCATAATGGCTGATCAGCTGTGTTGTCAGCCAAACAGCTGTTATTGAGGAACACCAGGACTTCAAATGCAACAAGCTACACCACAGGATACATATGTGGCCATAGAGTATGTATACAACTGAAATGTAGTAGTCTGTGTGGCATATGGTGGTGGGAGCCATGTGTGATCCAGCATTTCACAGGGATGTCATCTATATGTATATACATACACACACACACACACACATATATATATATATATATATATATATATATATATATATATATATATATATATATATATAAACATATGCAGGCACACATATACATATATACCAGCATACATAAATATAGATGTACTGTAGATACATATATACATGTCTGCCAACACACACACACATTATATTATATGAGGTTTAACTTTACAGTGCACACAGAACAAAAGAATATGTTTCAGTCCTATTGGAGGGTCAGCCTCTCAGGGCACAAGATACAGTCATATGGAGGGAGGTCCGTCTAACAGGATACAGCAAACACTGTGAGACAGTGTAACAGTTCTGCTGTGTACATGTTGCAACACTATGTCATATGTGCATGGACAGCATAACACGTTACAGGGGCTACTAAATCTCTAGCACACTGAGCACAGTCTATGCTATCTGCACATCTGATGAAATGAAGCCATAATTAACTGACCCACAGTCTCCATGCTATGAATCATGTCAGAATGTTGTGCTATATCAGCTCACAGATCTGTGGCCAGTGTAAAAGTGCCGGGGACAATACGGAATTAACTGTTAACTTGTTTGGACTGTCATACATACTTACACTGATCCACATCTGTAACCCACAGGTGTTCATGCCTTGGCATGGGACTGAAAAATGGCAACAACTGGAGAAGTTCACAACAAAGACGACATGCATATGTGCCCTTCAGAAGGGTAAGGCAGACAGGGCCTTCTAGGACCAGATGCGTCAAGGACTGGTAAAGGACAACAGTGCCGTGAGTATCCATAATAAGACACGGATACATTACTGCATGCCATGATCAATACACAGGAAATCTCCATTGACAGGCTGACAAGTGGAAGTATCACCAACATGGTGGCATCTCACAGAGATTGAGGAATTCCTGGTACCCCTCATGGGGAAAAGTGAGAGAAACCTCAAACCTAACAAAAACTTAGATGTGGGAGCAGGGCTGTTGATGACTGACTGCATGTCTATACAGGAATGCACCACAAAGTAGTAGCATGTGCCATGTCTGTAGGGCAGTGACTTACATCTGTGAATGGTTTACACAGAAAAACACCTATGCATTTATATCACCGAGAAGCATCTCTGCTTCAACTACAACAAGCTACACTACAAAGTACATATTTGGCCATAGGCTATTTTTTTAAAACTGGCATGCACCAGTCTGTGTGACACATAGTGGTGGGAGTCAAGTATGAACCAGCATTACCACAGGTATGTTATCTGTATGGTTTCACTGGGAGAGGATCTTGCGCAACACACTGGAACATTGGGTCACCAATGGCTGACAAAGATGACATAGCAGAGTCTGATGACAGAGGGGCACTATCAACAATGCTAACACTGAATAGCATTCTCACACCAACTATAGCTGAAGTGATGGTGGATAGACAGGATGAACCTCTGGCACTACCTGTGTTCAGTGAAAGTCATCCTATCCATGCCATAACCATCCCAGCTACACTGGTTTCACCATCACAAAAGGCATCAGGAAGCCACACTTACTTAGAGTTGTGAGCAGCTGGAACAAGGGTGTCACCATCATGACTCCAGGACTTTCTTGAATGTTGCAGCTGTCATCCATGTGATCTAGGCAGAGACAGCCACTAATCACACCAGGTCAAAGATGCTCAGTGCGCCATATGGCTTCTGCAAAGAAATGCATTTGCTGCAGGGACTGCAGGACATCCTGCAATGCCGAGTGACACAGTATATAAGGACCTGGAACAGACATATCAGTTGAGAGCAATGGTATTTATTCAAGGTGGTATCCACTGATAGACTGATGTGGATGCATGCTACCAATGGCTGTGGTCTTGCTAGGGTACATATGCACATAGCATTATCTTACACGAGCCTTATGGAGCTGGCAAACACTACTCTGGATATGGCTTCAATATTTACACTTACAACTGGCTGCATCTGCCCCTAGGCATGGAGGTATGGAGATTCCCATGGACATAGTTGAAACTCATCTATCTCTACAGCAGGCACACTCTAGTCTGCAAGCCAATCAAGATCTTGCAGTTCAACATATCACACTCACCTGTAGCCCCACCCCAAGTAACACCTACCTGTTCCCATTCACAGCCCCCATGGACCATCTTACTCATGTATGCTAACCTTAACCCTACCCCTTCCCCTAACCCTACATATCCCATAACAAAAAGTACAGTTGCATAAGTAAATTCACAGTAACAGCATATTTTAGTGATCAATGCTGCAGTAGCCTTAGCTGTATGGGTTATATCCTGCCAATGATATAACAGGTAGACAGCTTCCAAAGCTTCAGGGCACCTTCCACGAGCCAAACTATTAGGCACCTTGTTCTGAGCTGACTAAAGAAAAATGTTGGTGCCAAGCCCTTCAGAGCTCTCCTGTCAAGAGAGAAAGGGAGACTAAGCCCTGAAAGGACAATGCTAGGAAGAACAAAAAATAAATAACTACACCCTGGCATAAACAACAAACCAAAAAAGCAAGGGGGGTGGAGGGAGGGAGCAGCTACTACAGCAGTGATCATTCAAACATCTACTGTTATGGTAAGTTTACTTACTCAGCTGTACTGTGCTCATGATATTGATTGCTGCAGTAGCCTTAACTATATGTATAGATTACCCAAGCATACTACATTTGGGAGGTGGAAGTTGAGGAGTCCTGGATGCCCTGTAGAATGGTCCTTGCAAAGCCTGATCTAGATCTTGACAGGATATAACCCATATAGCTAAGGTTACTGTGGTAGTGATCAGCATGATGAACATCACCCTTCCCCCAACAGTACCAGTAAACAAGACACCGACACACACTACATATATACAGTACACACCCATAACAGCATCTATCCTCTTCTATACTTTAACCCTAACCTGCATACACTTTCTGATATGCACACATAGTGAATGCTGAAACATTTGGTATATACCTAATGTTTCTGCATTCTTCTTACTGGCACTTCTGCCTTTCGATATTCTGAAGTATCACTTTAGCTGCCTGTCAGTAAATCATATTGTCAGTCCAAAATGTCTTGGCTCAAGTGGGCTCTTATCTCACAGTGTTGTTTAGAAAGTGGGACAGGTGGGCAACCGGTGGGAAAGGACACTCTCATTCATCTACTAAAATTTAACAGTTTGGCAAATGCAATATACTCCCATTTTGTGATACTTTTGTTTCAAGAGGAATTGTGACTCAGCCATGCAGATACCATTTTTCAGCTGCATGCACAACAGCAAAAGCAAAGCAGACTCCCATCCTTAACAGGAACTGCAGTGCCCTAACATTCTATTCTAAGCAGAATGCAGTGTCCAAAGTCAGGCTTTTATGTCACTGATCTGAAGATCTATAGCAACAAGGAATTCTCAGCAAGTGGAAGTACATCTGTTTCCTTTCTTGCTTTGTGTTATTGATCAGGGCTGGGTGGTGAGGGGATGCTTTACAGGTGCCTAAGACATTGACAATTTAAGCATTTTACAGTTTAATTGCTATTTGTCTGATCTTACAAAACAAACCCTGATGAACCGTCAAGGATGTAACCCATGTGCAGCTGAAACAAACTGCTAAAAGAGGGAAGCCGTGTGTAAAATACTTAAGCACCATCTGTCTAATACCTTAAGCTTCATCATGAAACCTGTCCACTATGGATGACAGTGGGGAAAATGTTACTGTATTCCTTGTGTAGCCAAAGAAATTCAAAATAAAACAAACCAGCTGTTTTCTTAAGATGTTTTTCCTACTTTAACATTACACTGTACAGTAATTTAATAAACCTCCAGAACCTGACATAGAGATGATGCACCCATTTATTTGTTAACTGGGATAGTAGGCTGGTACAAGGCTTCAGTCACCGTCTGGGCCAGAAGACTGCACAACACAGCAACAGATATGTTAAGTTTTACAATCCATTTCCAGTCACTATTTGGGCTTTAGGCATAAATGGGCATGCCTTCGTTGAAGGTTGGGCGTCGAGCTGGCACCTCGGCGTTTCATAAAAATCTACTGCCAATCATTAGCGGACCGGAGTTCCGCTGTGGCGACCCCTTACCGGGAAAAAGCCGAAAGACAAACAACAACATCTGGGCTTTAGGCATCCCAACATATATATAAAAATTCCTTTGAACAATATTAATAGTGAATACAGTAGGCATAAACATAGTTAAAGCAGTACCTAATACTCTGTACTTCCTTCTGTTTTTAATCTAAACCTACAGAGACAATTACATATAAGAAGTTTATGAGCTGGGTATAATATTATGATTAGTTTTCAGTCAAAATGTTCCTTCTCACAAATCCACTCATTGAGGGAGCCTTCTCCAGCTCTCAAGATAGTATCTCTCTGGCTCTGTTGATCCTGAAAGGACAACATTTCTGTAAGTTTGTTTGTGTCTTTCGGCTTTTCCCAGTTAGGGGTCGCCACAGCAGAACTCCGGTCCGCTAATGATTGGCAGTAGATTTTTACGTGCTGAGTTGCCAGCCCTGACGCACAACCTTCAACGAAGGTACGCCCATTCACGCATGTCTCTACACAGAAGACGCTCTAGCTGAGAATCGAACAGGACAACATCTTACTGTGAGGCGACAACGCTACCGCAGCACCACCACCGCAGTATGTGACAACATTTCTGTAAGTATATTACACAAATTTGCTTTCATAGCATGATCTTCTACATGGGGCTCTTTTGCATCTTCACTTAAGTCTTCTTCCCTTAGGAAACAGCATTAGTAGCCATCCTTCATAGGGCATGGAAATTATTTTTTCTTTTTGGGGTACAACCTTCATCATCTTTTACCTTTTTGATTGCTGTCACTTTTGGGACAGCACTTGCCATCCATCCTTCCCGGGGTACAGCTTTGCTTATCCAAATTCTTTTAAAACTTGACTGTTTTGCAGAAGGTATTAAACCTTCTGGTCACTGGCCATTTATATATATATATATATATATGTAGATATATATATATATATCTATATATACATATAAATATATATATATATATATATATATATATATATATATATATATATATATACATACAGTGGCTATAAAAAGTTTACATACCCCTGTTAAAATGTCAGGTTTTTGTGATGTATAAAAATTAGACCACAATAAATCATTTCAATACTTTTCCCACCTTTAATGTGACCTATAAGGTGTACAATTCAATTGAAAAACAAACAAATCTGTCAGGGGAAAAAAATATAAAAAATAAAAAACGTACAATACGCTGGTTGCATAAGTGTGTACATCCTTAAACTAATACTTTGTTGTGTGTGCACACCCTTAAACTAATACTTTGTTGAAGCACCTTTAGATTTCATTACAACATTCAGTCTTCTTGGGTACACACCTGCCATCAATTAAAGAGACTCTGATTGACCCCAAATAAAGTTCAGCTGTCCGAGTCGGATTTTCCTGACATTTATTCAGTTGCCTGCTACAGCAAAGGCCATGGTTTGCAGAGAGCTTACAAAGCGTCAAAGGAATGTTCATCGTTTAGTACTAAGCTAACTGCCCTTGCGAGCCATTTTAAGCCTAGCCAATTATCCCTTGTGAGACTCTAACCCTGCACCTTGTGTTTGTAAGACAAACACCTTAGCCATTAAGCCACCCTCCCAACCCTGGTATCAGTCAGGAGAAGGGTACAAAAACATTTCCATAGCATTGGATATACCATGGAACACAGTGAAGACAGTCATCAAAAAGTGGAGAAAATATGGGACAACAGTGACGTTGCACAGAACTGGACATTCCCCCAAAATTGATGAAAAGACAAGACAAAAACTGGTCAGGGGAGCTGCCAAGAGACCTACAGCAGCAATGAAGGAGCTGCAGGAATTTCTAGCAAGTACGGTTGTGTACTACATGTGACAACAATCTCCCATATTCTCCATATGTCTGGACTATGGGGTAGGGTTGTAAGACAGAAGCCTATTCTTAAACAGAAAATCATCCAGGCCTGGTTAAAATTTGCAAAACAATACAGAGACCAAAACTGAACCTTTTGGCCACAATTACAAAAGGTACCTTTGGCGCAAAAACAACACTTCGCATCACCAAAAGAACACAATCCCTTCAGTGAAGCATGGTGGTAGCAGTATCATGCTTTTGGTTTGCTTTTCTTCAGCTGGAACTGGTGCTTTAGTCAAGGTAGAAGGAATTAGGAACAGTTACCAGTCACTTTTGGCCCAAAACCTTCAGGCATCTGCTCGAAAGTTGAATATGAAGAGGAATTTTACCTTTCAACACGACAATGACCCCAAGCATACATCCAAATCAACAAAAGAATGGTGAAATCACCAGAATAAAATTAAAGTTTTGGAATGGCCCAGCCAGAGCCCAGACCTAAATCCAATAGAAAATCTGTGGGGTGACCTTAAGAGGACTGTGCACAAGAGATGTCCTTGCAGCCTGACAGATTTGGAGCGCTTCTGCAAGGAAGACTGGGCAAATACTGCCAAGTCAAGATATACCCAAGAAGACTGAATGCTGTAATTAAATCAAAAGGTGCTTCAACAAAGTATTAGTTTAAGAGTGTGCATACACAACAAAGTATTAGTTTAAGGGTGTGCACACTTATGCAAACAGTTTGTTTTTCAATTGAATTGTACAGGTTATAGGTCACATTAAGGGTGGGAAAAGTTTTGAAATGATTTATTGTGGCCTCATTTTTTTATATCACAAAAACCTGGCATTTTAACAGGGGTGTGTAAACTTTTTATATCCAAAGTATGTGTGTGTGTGTGTAAGTAGCTTTGCTCTTCAGACAGTTTGAAATTTGTCAGCCTACTACTGTCCGTTAGTAAAACTTTTCACTAGCGTGTTAGATGCCTGAACTTGCTGATTCTGCATTTTCTCTCAAAGTACCGAAGTTCACATGTAAGCCCAGGCATGATTAAGTTTCAATTTAAGAACACCACTGGTGGCATTTGTTAGTGACTGTATATATTGCATTTTGATAAGAAAAAAATAAATGTTTATCTTGTTAATACAATAATTACTATAAGGGATGATGTCTTTAATGACTTTCTTGAATAGCTACCTCTCTGCTGGCCTATTTTTAATTGAATACTTTAAAGTAAAAGTGAAATGCTTGATATCGTTTTGCTTTGTTTTTTTTTTGGAACTCTTTGTATGCAAAATGAGGTCCGTTACCATTATTACTTGGTTAGATCATGCCTTATGAACATTATCACACACACACACTGATGAAAACACTGTGCATTTGATTCCATGAAGACTACCTTTGGCCACTTACAGTGAGTGATTACAGCACATAGAAACACAGATTCCTTAACAGTCCTGCAAAATCCACATGAATATTTACTTATTTCTTCCCTATTACTAATACAGTTTGTTAGTCTCTCATATCTATTGTACCTCTCTACTTTCTCCCTTTGACTTTACATTTCCAACACTTTTATCCACATCTCTGCCCTCTTTGTTTCAGGTACATCTTGTCCTGAATATAGCTGAATAGACCTCTCCCTCTCTCTTTTTATTTTACAGTCAGATACACTGAAGAATTGGTGATATTTTTTTCCCGCTCCTTAAACACAGTGACTGGAAAACCGCCGCTAGGCATAGCAGTGTCCCAAGAGTGAGAATCACCTGACTGCTCAATGTACATCTTCTTTGGCATTAAGTCCTGTTTGTTTAACTGTTAATTTTACTATTCTTCTCTGGCTTATGCACTCATCTTGGTAGCCTACTCAGCTCACCCCTCACCCCCACTTTTTACCTCACTGCACTGTAAACCATTATCTAATATTTAATATCTCCCCTATTTCAACCTAAACTTTGATCTCCTAATAACTGTAACCATCTTGCTAAGAGCTAAGACACCACCACACCATACTTTTCCCCAATTTGTATTGTTTTCCTTCCTCTTGCTATCTCACACTTAAGTCTTCCAATCTGACCTCTCTTTACTTTAGTGCTACTCACATCAACATAACCAAACACGCACTTTACTAGCTGATTGTTTTTTTTCTCAGCGGCTTTGCCTTCTCAGGCACACCCCTCAACCTGGAAACATCAAAAATCTGGACAAAGGTCCATGAAACGTAGGTACAACTGCCCCCAAACCAGGACACTGATTAACATATAATTTGCATATGCAACAGTGTAGCCCCACCCACTCCTATGGATTTGTGGGATACCAACTTGAAGATTGAAGACACTAAATAATAATAAATAATGGCAAACATTTGAATTTCAGACTTCATATCTCTCAGAAAATACATAATAATGCAAAACTTGTATTGTTGTTATTCTAGCAACTACCTGAATTTACAGGAGCAATATTTAAAATCTATCCCTCTCTATTTTTCAGCCTCTGTCCTACCATTACTTTTGGCTTTGTCCAGATGTCCTGGACTGAGAAATTGAGAGGTATAGTTGGGGGAGTTGGGGGTTCATCGTAGTACCCAGCCAGCACACCTTCTGCAGTGAATACAAAACTCATACTGACAATGTTCCTCCATTAATAATATTGCGTACCTATCCTTTTAAATATGATATGCACAGTGACAGGTTCTTTTCTCAGTCAGATGCACCATGGATTGTTAGCCACAGCATACCCCCTCACCTTTGCCTGACAGGAAACAAGCGCATTATAAAGTACAATTTCACGCCACAATGTCTATAAGAAACTTTGCCAACAGCTTTCAAAACACCAAATAAAACGACAGTGTGTTTAACCTTAACGGTCAAGGAGTTCCCAGTAAGAGGCTTACCTGTTTGACGTTTTGGACCTTTTGGTTTGGTTTTGTTCCTTGTTACCTTTGCCTTTCTCCCCTTTGCTTCTCCTTTTTTTTCTTCTCTGACTGACATGCTGCCCTTCGCTGGCATCTGGTAACTAATTTGCCTGGGCCTGAGTCATTGGATTTCCTCACAGGTGCCCTTCTTCTGTACTTGTCTTAGTATAATCCTTGTGCAGGCACTCTCTCCCACATGCTCACATACGTACACACTCTCAGCCTGCAGCTACTTACTCCACAGGAGTTGATTTGAGATTGACTCATTTTCCCCTTCCCAATAACAGGAGATGTTCAGACTTCCAAGAGTGAATTAAAAAAATGCACTGTGCACAAAACTGGTAATCATACAAGGACAACAATGCATGTTAAATAATTTTATTTAAAATACTTGTTACTGCAATAATACAAGCATTCCCAGTGCATAGCTTTCAGCCGGTAGCAACAATAATACATGAACGCTTACAAAAATTACGCAAAGGAAATACATCTATTGTGCCTTCTGTCTAAACAGTTTCCATGTGACAACAACTGAGTTACATTTTTATCACAGAGTGAATGGCAACCACAGCTGTTAAAGCACAAATTGGAATAACTGTACTATATAAACTGTGTAATGCTTAAACTGGCACCCAAAATTACATAATAGTTTGGCTGACATCTAGTTAAAAATCAAAGAAAACATCAAGTTTACAATGATTTGGTTTACGATTAGAAACTGAAGGTTGACTGACATTTACTTAAAATTATATTTAGTTATATATAGTTTATATTCCTCTGTCTTCCACTCCATTCCCATGATACATCCCCTGGTCCCCACCATTAAATGAGTCTTAAGTTACCATAGTCAGTGACTGACTCCAGCTATATCATCATCATCTTTGTCCTTGTCCTCCTCCTATTTTAAAGGCACCTGGCTCATGATGTCCCATTTTCCAGCTTCAAGAGGCTTTCAGAAGTTGATAGCCCGAGGAGGAGGAGCTGAAACTAAAGAAGAATATAATATTGTCACCTGACCTGATCCTGTGCAAACACAGTGCACATTCACTTTCACTTTCCTTCACTGTCTTTCAGTCTACCAGTGATTATCAGGAAACCAAAGCAACCCAAGAGGCAGACGAATCTGCATATAACAGGCTTAATGCTTCATGGTTCGGGATTTATACATATAAGAACACAATTTAGTTTGTGCCATGTTAAGCAACTTCCAAAGCCCAGCTCGTTTCTCTCTTCGCCATATTTGAATAATACAGCAACTTAGCGCAAGCCATTTGGTTGCTATAGCAACAGCCTACTTTGAATATGCAAACCTATCATTATTTCATGGTGGTGTCAAATGGATTACTTTTAGGCTAATTGCTCTTGCCGAGTTTCAGCAAAACACTGACTGACTTTTTATTTTAATTTAAATAGAACAGAAATATAAACAGTTCAATCACAGAACTTTAATACATATTTACCTATTTGTTATCAATACCTTGACCTCAATGGTAACTCCTCTTAAAATTCTACCAGTCTACCTGGCAGGGATACATCAGCTGTACAGTTTTGTCTCAGTTCATAATATGAATATCTTCCTAACCAATCTTCATAAGGATTAAACCTACGTAAGCTGTTACATGGGCCAGAGGTGTAGCTAGGGTGGATCGAAAGGAGCAGCTGCTCCCAGCACAGGTTTTTTAGGGTTGCAATTGGCAGATGCAGATCAATTGGTAGTTCAGTACTTCATTCAGCAATGAATGCTGATACTGTGGTCAGGGCTGAAGTGCTTCAGTGCCTGAAACAAATGTAGAAAATGGTTTGATATAAACGAAAAAGCTATTTTTTTTTTGGTCTGCAACTTAATATTGTGGGGGCACCATATCAAGAAATGGCACTAGGTCCCAGGATAGCTAACTACAGTTCTGACCAGTGGGGGGGAGGGATGGGTGTTGTAATTACTAATTCTGTTTTAGGCGCAGACTCTTCCCACTTTGATCTTCACCCTACCCCTTTCCCATCCACTATCATATCATTATTTGTATAATCAGGCCTCATCCCTATAATACTGCCCTATTTCTAAACGTTAAGTAAAATAATACCCAACCTTTTAGAAAAAAATACAACAATTAACCAGTCAGACTAAAACATTATCACTCCAACCCAGAAAAGCAGACAAGTCTACCTCATATCTTCTAACTCAAACTTTCAGAAAACACTATTTTAGTATATAATCACTTTCAACTCCTCCAGACTGCATTTACTGAATCTCTAAAAAAGCTTGGTACTTATCTTGTAACACTTTAACAGAACAAGCACACTCAGTAGAATTGTTTTAAATGTCATCAGTAAATCATGCTTTTATATAACCTGCATTCTTACATTCATTCATAATCTGGAGTTCCCTTATAGAAACCTATTTCTACAATACACACATAAAACATAAGTCACAAGTTATATCATTAAACCATCCTCAAAATGTTAACCTTAATCTTCAAATGAATGTACTGAACTTACACACAGTCTTACTCTCTATAAACATCTGAAGCAGTACCTCACATAAGCATAACAGGTGTATGTTGTATGATCAAACGTAATTTCAGCAAACACAAAAACAATGAGTGCTGCTCACTGAAATTATGTTCAGTGACAGTGGGGTTTGCTTCTTTCACCACTGTTGTGAGACCTTGGAGTTTACATAAGTCCAGGGGGTGTGTGGAGCCCTTCCAAAAAAAAAAAAAATTGTTGAGTTGCTCATTGACGACAGTTTCGATGAACGCTTTCTTTTTGTTTTTCATTTGCCAAAGTTATGTTTGATGAGTAGCCAGTCACCATGAATCCTCTATATCTAGTTGTTCTAACACTTGTTAAGGTAGTAAAACTGATTTTTCTGGTTACTTGTTAAGGTAGGATATTCTCACAAATCCCAGATTTATCTCTGTTCATAACAACCTCTTTATAACAAATCAAGTGGCTTAACAATTGTCATATTAGACATGGATAGCTTCTTAGGCTCTTAGCAACATGGACTAGTACTATAATCTCTTTCGTCCTTACATATAAATCTTTAATTAAGACCCGCAGTGAGGTACGATATGCTACTTTGAAGCCACAGTCCCACAAATCTGGAAAAAATCCATAATTAACCCATTACATAACAGAGGCATTACCAATGATTTAACTAACTATAGACCAATCTCTATTCTCTCACCTTTATCCAAAATTCTAGAAAAGTGTGTTCACACCCAACTTCTAAAACACCTCACTGATAACAATCTTCTTGCCCCTACTCAACATGGTTTTCAACCTGACCTGCACATAGTACAACCACAGCCTTACTCTCCTTTACTGACACTATGAATAGAGCTTTGGATGTTGGTTTTTTAACAACTGTATTTTTACTAGACCTATCCAAAGCTTTCAACATAGTGTCACATACTAAATGAATACAACTGACAACACTAGAATGCTCCAAACAAATCCTGGCCTGGTTTACCAATTATATGGACAATAGGCAACAATCTGTAAAATGGCAAAACAAACAATCTGTAAAATGGCAAAACAATCAGTCTGACTTCCTGGTAAATAAAATAGGAATTCCCCAAGGCTCCATTCTGGGTCCCTTACTTTTTAATGTATTCATAGATAATCTCCACATAGTCTCCCTTCAGAACTCACTTATCCAATAAGCCAATGATTCCACCACCATATCCTCTTCCAGTAATTTCCAAGACCGCCTAAAAATACGACAAAACACTTTTTCAGAAATAGAAACATGGTTACATGAAGCACAATTACTTCTACACCCAAAAAATCAAAGCTACTGATATACTCATGCAAACCTCCCCCACAAGATTTCAAACTTTTCTCCCAAAACAAAACTGAAATAGAAGTGGTGCATACTGCAAAATTACTAGGCCTTACTATAGATGACAAACTATGCTTTGAACAACATATACTCAATATAATAAAAAAACAAATTTCAAATTAGGTAAGCTCTACAGGTATAAATCATATATAGATACTCCCACTAGAACAACATTGGCAAACATTCTCTTGCTCCCTTCCCTCCTTTATGGTTCCCCCATTTTCACAAACCTGCGCGCATTCCTGAGCAACAAATTATAATCATGCTATTACAAAATTGCTAAATTTGTCTGTGGCCTGCCATAATACACACACCATTATTAGGCCACTGACACATTAAAGTGGCTCAGTTTCCCCCATTTCCTACAGTACACTCAACTCACCACTGCTCACAAACTAATATATAACCCAGAAAACTGTCCCACACCCTCACATATCATGCAGTCCTATCCACTTTGGTCTTCAAACAAACAACTTTTACATGTGTCCAATCCAAACAATAGAGCAGGACAAAGTTTATATTCCTACACCATAGCAAAATTATAGAATAACCTAACCCCCTCTATTACTTTACTTAATTCATTAAAAATGTTCAAATATACCTTAAAACACTACTTTCTGGAAAATCAAACTTGCCTATGTTTTCCAAATTTAACTATACCTTAGAATTAATCCTAGGCCTCTGTTGTACATCTGGACTTTATTCTTAATTAATAACCTTAACCAGCTAACTTTAATTACTCCACATTTCTACACTGATTTTTACATTAAAACAACTTTGTTTCTAGCCTCTTCTGCTATCAGAGTATAGAGATGAACAGATTACCACTAAGTGAATATTCAATGCCTACACTTAACCTGACTGAATATTTTTACTTATTTTTGCTTATTACTACTACTGAAATTGTATAAAAATCATACTGTTAAATAATGTTAATTGTATCTATCTGTTGTATGTTTTACTATAAATAGAGCTTTAAATTGCATCTGTTATGTGGAGCTTTTCTCCATGGGCCTCCACTGAAAATGGGTTTCTGACCCAGTGGATTTTCTCGGTCAACAAATGTCAATAAATAAATAAATATAAATAAATATACTGACTTGGTGCTGACTGCCATTCTCAAGGGAACAAGGGTTAAGTCAACGTCTTTCAACTACCCCTTTACAGCAATCTCATGTACTCCAGATAATACAGGATCATCCCTTCTATAGGCAACAACATTAATTACTAGTAACCATTCAGTGACTGCAGGATCATACATGACTAGCATCTCAAGAGTGTACATGCTAACATGGTAAATGTTGCAGCCCACCAGCATTGCCATGCAGTTTTGTAACTTTTTACTCAATGGCCTTCAGAGTTCCCACTTCATTAGCAAATACTTGTATGGCATCTGATATTGAATTTGACAATCTGCCAACTCATTACACTCTCAAAATGTATGTTCCCGGACTTCTGATATGGTGATGAAGTAGACAGATGCATCACATCAAGCTCAAGTCAGTATTCAAGGAGTAGTTTCACACAGTTAAAACCAAATTGAAACTGACAGAAAAAAAAACAAGATGTTTGACAGATAATGACTTGAATGTCCAAAAGAAGGGGGAGCGGAGGGGGAACCGGGGAAAAAGACAATCAAGAAAACACAACAGTAAGAGTTACTATGTCCGGAAGAAACTATCACAATGGTGGAGGTACAGCAATCTTCCAAATATATACACAAACTTAATGTGTTGTCAGAAAAGACTGACTGACTGGCTTTATGAGGAGATTTTAAAAACTGGTGATACATTCAGAAACTATATGAGAAAAAAAAAATGACATGATAATGGAAGATGTGGAAGAAGCGTTAAACACTCCGACAAACTGCTACAATTAAAGGATGATTACTGAACAACAGGTTTTGGCTTAGATAATGGGGGCTTGGGACAGGCACTGGCACTAAGCACCCTAGTACACAGCATTGGGTAGATGGGAGCTTCACACAGCATTTTACACAAGACGGGGAAGGGTTTGCAAATAAGTTGTTTAAAATGGTTCAGTTGGTACATATTTACTTATGTTTAAGTTAGTGAGGTATTAAAAGCTGCTGAATGAAATGGAAATTAAGGGTACTGTGCTGACACTGATGAAAACAAGAAAGACTAAGGGAGTACAGGAACATTGCCTGTTATAATACAGAAGAATAAGGCATAAAGTAGTGTGTGATACGGGGGGACACACCTATATAGCGATTAGGTTACTAACATGGTACGTAGATGGCCTGGTAGATGAAAAAAAGGAGCTAAAGTCATTCATTATTTGAAGAGGGGCCAACTAGGTATTTTTAAGTTACAGGAAACACACCTAACAAAGGATGAGTCTGAAAAAAATTAATTTGGAGAAATAGATCTCAAGGTTAATATGCACAAATACTTGAAGGATGAAACAAAAGGGTTCTTACACTAATATCAAGGGGGTCTTCAAATAGAAATAGAGGAAACAAGGGCAGATAAGAAAGGAATATATAGTTTGCTGAGAGGATACTGGTGTTACAAGATAATTATGTTATATAATGTTTAACTTCCTCCAAAACAAAGAAACAAGAGATGAGGGCCGTTTTAATGAAATTACAGGATTCCACCAAGGGATACTACTGACAGGAGGGGACTGGAATGTAGTTAAAGACAGGGGTGAAATAAGTGAGAGACCAAGGGCTGGGAAAATAACTCAAGAAAGGAAATTGTTTTAATTAAATGTGTGGGTAATTTGGCTGGGAAAACTAAAAGAATCACAGAGAGGGAAGGTATTTATTGACAGAGCACGGATGACAGGAAATTGGTCCTGACTGGACAGAATTTATACTTCAGTAGAAGATTAGTATCTTGTAAAACAGGTAACTTACATACTAGGTTACTAGTGGATCACTCACCAGTAAAATGTGGATACACCTGTCCAGAGCAGCCATTATGTCAAGGCACTGGATAGCTGGAGGAGGAAGATGGGGGAAATTGTAAGCTACGCAACATAGATTACAAGAGCAGTTAATGCAAATTATGAAAGACAACCTTAAAACCAGAGAAGATCTATTAAGAGTGTGGGACACAGTTAAACGTATGTTAGGTAAATATCTTATAGATCAGGACGCAAAATATTGCCAAAGCAAACATCGGGCATGGAACCACAGTATAACTAAGTACAGGAAGCTGTAATGTTGGCTAAGAAATGCAAAAAGAGTAATGGGAAATGAAATTGAAGACCTAGGGGAGAATCTAAAAGAGAGTTTGGAAGAATAAAAGCCAAATAGCCATTAAACAAAGTTATTTTGGCAATTCTCCCAAACTTCAGAAGATACTAGCCAATAGACTCAGGTTGCAAACTATATCGAGCATACCTTGAAGATTAGAGACCTAAACACTAGGAGCTTGGCAAGGGAACCAGATCAGACAGGATAAATATTGATGATATATTTTAGCAAACTGTATGAAGAACATCCCCCAGAAAACTAGGGGGAAGGAGAGAATTTGAAACTTCTTAGAAGGAGTACAGTTAAAAAGGCTATCTAAAAAGGAACAGGAATTGCTTACTAAAACCATTTCAAAGTAGGAAACAGCCCAACAACTACAACTGCAGGCTTTGGGAAAAACCGGGAGATGGGTTGGGATCCTTCTAGAAATATGGAAGGTATGTGTGCAAGAAATAGATAATTAGTATGTCTTATTCAAGAAGATCATGGAGAAAAAAAAGAGTTCCCAGGGACTTGGAAGGAGGTATTAATATCAGGTATATCAAAGAAAGGGACGGACCTTAGAAACCCAGAATCTCACAGGTCCATCAATGTTGTAAATCATGAGTATAAGGTATTTGCTTCTATAACAGCAAGTAGGATAGAATAATAAACCAAGATCAATGTGGGAAGGGGAGATAAACATTTGACAACATTTTATTAGTTAATTTAATATATCAGGAAGCTGAAGTGGCCAGGACGTTGTTTTTAATGACTGGGCTGGATGCGGAAAAAAACATTCAACATTGTGCATTGGGATTATTTAAGGGAAGTTTTGGAAGCCTCTGATTTTCCTTTAGGCCTAATTTAGCTGTTCAGATAAATGTATTGAGATTCATCGGCGAGAATTAAATACAATGGAAAGATAACTAAGAAGTTTAAGATGGAGAGGGGAACCAGACGGGAGGGGGGGGGGTTCCACTGTCTCTCCTATTGTATGCTATGTATACAGGACTGTTGACAATTTTACCTTTCTGACTTTATGGGCTGGAAAGGATCATAGCAGGTTACTAGGCTAACAGCCCCAGGACCCTTACAAGCCTAGCCAAGTTCAACCCATGTTCCCAAGGGTGTCTGGTTCAAGCAGACACTAAAATCAGCACCTACTGCCTCTACCCAAGAGGGATACAGGTTGAACCCCAGGAAGAATTTCCGATTACTTATCCAGTCGTCCAAATTACACTTAAATAGGGCCAATGAAGGGCTTTGCTTAACATAAATAGGAAGCTTGTTCCAAAGGTGGGGCAACATCTGTGAGGCAAAACTCTCTCTCCAGCAAGTTCTGTTGATGCCACATACCAGGTTAAGTCCTTTCAGCGAGTGACCCATGTGCCCTTTGATTTGTGAATGTGCAGAATTTCCGTTAAAGCTGGGTCAGAGATTGCTCTATATGCAAGACACAAGTCGCGTCTGAGCAGCCTGTACGACACAGAGTACAGTGACAATGTTTTCAGTTTGTCTGCATTAAGAAAGATCTTGAAAACCCAGCTAAAGATTTTGGGCAGAGAAGGAACCATAGTGCAGCAATAACATTATTCCTAACAAACCCAGCTAAAGATTTTGAGCCACTATTCAAAATATTAAACGACTTTAGAGATATATAGATGGATACAAGGTAAGTGAAAGCAAAACAAATGCTATATGTATTCATTACACCCCTACAAACAATCTGGTTCAGAATTATCCCAATTTATGGGGGGGCATTGTAAAATGACGTATCTGAGAGTCTGGATCACATCTAAGGCATGAGACTCCCCTTTGGTTACATGGTTAGAAATGAAATAAAAGATTATGAACATGGCACACAGATGGGAAGCCCTAAACATAAATATGGACCACAGAATTCTAGCTATTAAATGCTTATATTACTACTAATTCTTTACCTCAGTCAATCTTTCATTTATCAACTGGAGAAAAGAAAATGGATAAAACTGGTCAAACTGCTCTTTACCTATATCTGTGGAGGAAAAAGACCAAAGGCGAGACGAGAGAAATTGTTGCGACCTAGACAGGAAAGTGGGTACCTACAAAAATATTATTTAGTAGCCCATATGAGACTAGTTTATTATTTACAGGCACCAACTACAAGACAAACTGGAAGAGTTTGATACTTGACAGGAAAGAGAGTGTAATGAATAGTAATTTAGGAGTATGGGCCTACCAGCAAAGAGATCTATGAAAAACAAGTAAAAAATATGTTAGAGAAAGACATAAGGAAAAAGGCTGTAACTGGTTGGATTTTGAATTAAAGCCAATAGGAAGAAGACACCCCTTTTGCCATAGATATAAGCCTTGCTGCTAATTGGGAATGTCGGGGAAAATAACAATATTTTAGGAGCAGTTGAGAAGGGGAGCAGAAAACTAATATGGGAAGAAATAAGGGACATATATGGGGTAGATGGGAACAATGGAATATGAACAGTTTGCTAAGAATTTTGGAAAAATATGACAGAGATTGGAGAAGCAAAAACTATCTTAACGCAGCCTAATCCATATTATGATAGAAGCTTGAACAGACAGCGTAACAAGAGAATGGCTTGTGAGTAGACTGTACAAAGCTCAGCAAAAATGTGAGAAAGAGCTTTAGTTTGTCTCTTATATGTTACTCAAGCAACCTCCTTTGAAATGTCCCTTCCTGCCAACATAAAGCTTTCATTTATTCTAGTAAGCCATTTTCTCTTTTCCATTTATCTCTGTTCCTTCGGCCATTCTTGCAATATACAGCCCTAAAAATATCTCAGGCACAACTATGTTACCATTTTGTGGTGTATTTTTTACCAAAATAACATTATACTATACAGTACTTTAATAAACACGTGAAGCTCAAGGTAGAGTGCATAGGCCACTTACCCGATTTTTGAGTTCTACACAGATACATCCACTGGGGCACATGCATATATGCACATAAGCAGTAGTACCCAATAAGCCATAGTAATTCCTAGAAATGAATGAAGACATTGGAGCATGCATTAGGACAGATTTCTGACAACAATAACAAGCCGTCAGGGGAAAGAAACAAAACCAAAGATAGTAGTAAAATATTAGCCTATCATAAAAGAGGATCGCAGAAGTTTAGTCAAATGATGGAAGACGGTGAAATTGTGCATAATAAAAACAAACACCAGAATCTCAGGGAATTAAAAGATAGGAGAGACGATACTATTTCTCAGATCAGATTTTAAATGCTAATAAGACAAAAGTCCTCCTTTTCCTACCCAAATCTCTCTACCATCTTAAATCCTGTTTCACCATCTCCTCCCTTAACAACACTACTATCTCATCTGAACCCCACACAAAGCTCCTTGGAGTAATTATCGATGATCAACTTAAATTCAATCTCCATGTACACCACAGTATAAAGAAAACTCACCAAAAACTTGGCCTACTATATAGAAACAAAAAGTTTCTTACCCCCAACTCCAGAATCTCACTTACAGGCTTATCTTCTCCCTAACCTTTTCTACTGTTCTCAAATCCTTACTAACTTACAGTCCTCTCTTCAATCCAAACTTGAAACCACATACAACAAAGTTGCCAATGTTGCAGCTAACCTACCACCTAAATCCCACCACTGTCTTGTCCTGTATATACTCGTCTGGTTAGAATTTCCTAACCAACTCCTATATTCTCAAATTCTCATCATTTACACCATTTAAACAAGCCCTCCCCCTGCCCTAGCATTTCCTCCCTTATCTTCCTCTATAACCCACCAACAATTTATCCTACAAATTCTTAAACCTACAAAATCATTAGGACAGAACCTCTTCAGCTGCCTTCCTGCTCTTTCATGGAACAAGCTTCCTGTGACCCTCAGAAGGATTACCCATTCCCAAGACTTCAAGACAACTCTTGGAACTTAGCTAAATAGCACCTGGAGATACCTCTGCAACCAACCCACCCGAAATCTTTCTCTTTCCTACTCATTCCTCTCCCTCCCCTTCTCCTTCCCACCTCTTCCTCTCCTACATTAATTCCCTACCTTTCCTAACTTCCAGTACTCTAATATGACTATCAACTGCTTCTATTTCCCCTCCTAATCTCTTGCCCACAGATAACTGACTCTCCCACCTTTCTTTACACCACCCCCTTCTCTCTTCTCCCCTCACACTCTAACTCATCAAACTAACTGCTACAACAACCTCTCTAGACCTATATTAGAAACTCTCCTGCATTTTTCCACTCTGTTACTCACCTCCTACCAGAACTGCCTTATTTGCCAACTTGTCCATTTCTTTTACAGTAATGCTCACTTATTTGACCCTATTTTATATTAACTTTTATTTATGTGTACTATACTTTTACATCTATAATCAAATGGAGAATTAATTACTTGCTTGTTATTTTTTGTTACTTGTATAATCTGTACTGTGAATGTATTACTTGCTTAATTTGTACTGTGAAACTTCTTATTGTACACTTTGCACTGTGGAGCTTTTCTTCCCAGGCCACCGCTGAAAAGGGGCGCAAGCTCAGTTGGACCATCCCGATCAACAAATGTCAAATAAATAATAAAAAATAATTCAGAACACCTTGTGAAACATTTAAAGAAAATGAGCAGGAACTACATTTTCAAAGGACAAAAAAAATTGCCAGAAAAATAACTATACATTAAAAGAATGCAGTCTGGTAGTTACTGATATGGTCATGAGCAGGACCAAACAATTTTATGAAATGACAATAACACATCAAAGCTGTTTATTTACATGATGTCATACCTATATAGACTGTTATATAGAGGATCACCAGAAGAATTAATTTTTTTGGGAATTTGATTATTCATTCTGGTGTTAGGAAATGATATTACATTTTAGATATTAACAAGATTACTGATGCACCCAGTGTGTGTGTCTTTCGGCTTTTCCCGGTTAGGGGTCGCCACAGTGGAACTCCGGTCCGCTAATGATTGGCAGTAGAGTTTTACGTGCTGGCTTGCCGGGCCTAACGCACAACCTTCAACGAAGGAACGCCCATTCATGCATGTCATCACACAGTAGACGCTCTAACTGACAATCGAACGGGCAACGTCTAACTGTGAGGTGACAACGCTACCGCAGCACCATTACTGATACACCCAGTAATATGTATTAATGGGAAGTAGTTTTAAAGTCTCAAACTCTGAGACTGAAACAAAGTACAAGCAATTTTTATGAAACTGGGAAAGGTTTAAAGACGTGGAACATTTTATGGAAATAAAAAAACAAATAATTAATACTACAAGCTCTTATGGAATAAAATACTGAAACTAATAAATGTTTTGAAATCTGACTGCACATGGGGCAAAATTAAAAAAAAATGTTGGCAGAGGGTAACCTACTGGTGGAAGAAGACTGAATGCTCGAGCTTCAACTGCCCAAGGTTCAACCCATCAATGAGCAGAGTTCCTCCATAGGAAATCACTGTCAGCGAGTTGTGTCAGAAATTATGCCCTTTGGGGGGGAATTTTCCCCTTCTTTGAGTCGGTGTGGTCAGGGTGGGTGGGGGGGGGGCTTGTCCCCTGCAAATAACAGTTAAAACAGTGTATTTTGGCAATTTTTTGTCAGTGAATGCAGTTAATGTATTCTGAGCTTCTGCAAATTCACTTTCATCCACTGATAGTGTAACAGTTTGCAGACTAGTAAATTAACTCCAGTTAATGATATCAGAATCACCGAAATACATTTAAAAAGACAGAAAATAAAATATCAATAGGGTGCTACATTATATAAATATATTGACAGAAAAGTTTTATCCAGCAAGAATAAGGATGCATATTAGAAAATTTGAAAGCTCCATGTTCAGATAGACTTGTGAATGAGTTGTTTAACTGAATCCAAAATTACGGGCAAATCTGCTTAGTAAATGTTTTTGTTGTCTTACAACTTCTTTGGAGTTCCCAAATTCTGGAAATGTGGAATAATAATCCTGGCATATAAAAAGGGAAACAAAAGAAATCTAGAATTATATCATTCAACATTTTTATTAGATCACTCACTAATGATCTTTCAGTCATTAATATTAATCAAGTTGTTGGAAAAAATTGACAGACTAGACCTATCAAGATTACATTTTGCCTATTTAAAAAAAGAGACTGATGAAGCAAACATGCTTTGTGCTTCAATAAATAATTAAGAAATATGTCATATTGCATAAACAGAAATTGTACTCCGCCATCGTGGATCTGGTGGCTGCTTTTGATTATTTGAACAGATACAAACGTTGGGAAAGAATGCAAAAAATATCACCAAGACCTTGTGAATGCAATTTCAGCCTTACATTGCACCTGGGTGTTTGTAAATTTCCCTGTAAAAGGGGTTTCCACAAAATCTTCTCCCATAAAGAAGGAAGTCGGGCACTTTGACCTCATGGCTCTTTATAATTTACTTTGATGAAATAATTCAAAAAATCTGTAAAATAAAAACATACGCCAAAAGCTAAGAATGCAGAATGTCCTTTAACAGAACATGGAACTAATTTAGTGACCATAGCTTTAATTTCAAATGTACTACAACCCCAATTATATAAACTGAAATAAAATACTTCTGAAATACAATTTACAGATTAATATTATAAAAAACAAAGTTATGATTTATAAAGATATGAAAAATAACCACAATTTTTCCCTCAATAATGTGGTATTTGAGATAGAGTATTAAACAGTGAAACTAATTTACAAATAAAAATATTGAAAGCAAACATATAAATGTTTTGAAAATTAAGCTTGAGAGAACAATATTAGCTGTAAATATTTCTGGCAAGTGATATCAGGAATTATTATTAACAGCAACTACAGCTAAAATCTAAAGCACGAGGATACATAGTAGAATATGGGGACATTAGAATAGCAATACATTTTAAAGGGTGTGTATCAGCTACAAATGACAGTTTTAAAATTGTCCAGTTCTCCTCCAGTGGTGTCTCTCAGAGAAGATATGAATTTGATAAGTGAAGAAGCAATAGTAGATTCAACAATACCGTTACACTGGTACAGCATGACCAGAAAATCAGAAGGAAAACTGGTGCACATAATATTTAGAAGAAAAGTAGCACTGACAAGAAGATTGCAGTTATATATTCACATCTTAGAAAATGATAGACAATGTATAATACAGTCATTAATTTTTGTACTTGAATATCTATCTGAGATTAGAAGAAAAGGATAAAATGTTATGAAGCAGTATTCTGAATTTTTTGAATGAGGATGGTGTAGAGAGACAAGCAATGGACAGGTGTAATGGATCTTAAGTAGATGAGGGGATTTTAATGCAAGTCAGTTTGGCAGAAAGTGAGGAGAGGAATTGGCTTGTGCAAGTAAAACTGTGTACAGATGAGATATGAATTAAAAGAAAGTTCTAGATCCATATCCTGCAGCCATCCTTGAGTCAAGAAAGTGAAATTCTGAGTAGCCAACACAGCGGACAGCAGACAACTGTAAAAATAAAATATTTTAATAGCAACAAAAGCCTTGAGGGCTAAAATAAAAACTGGAAACAACAGTTCAGTAAGCGCTTTCGGCATATAGCCTTCCTCAGATTATATATTTTATTTTTACAGTTGTCTGCTGTCCACTGTGTTGGCTACCCGGAATTTCTCTTTTTTTGTTGATTCTACTTTTGCTTCGGGACCTTTAGCAGTGTAGAAGGGCATTGTTTCATTTTGGGACCCTCAGAGGTCAGGCCGGCACTAAGCAGGTATATCTTGTTTTTACTGTTTGTTGTATTATAATGGGCAACATGATACACATTTTGAAAGTGTGATGGAGTGATTGTTAGAATTGGAGTATGGTCCCGGATTAGGTTTAATGTTGGCCCTTAGCATTAGAATGAGGATTATTGGAGACTGGTTAGCTAGAAATTTTGAAAGGAACTTGGTCATGTTGTGTGTGTGTGTGTGTGTGTGTGTGTGTGTGTGTGTGTGTGTGTGTGTGTGCGCGCAGATGCGCGCACATGTGTATAATATTGGTTGGACCTGTGGGAAAATGGTAATGGTAGAATACAGAGTAAACTTGTTGGAGAAGTGTGGACAGTTAGATATGAGAGGTACTTAGCACAGATAGGGAGGGAGGAAGGAGGTAGTCTGAATCAGTAATTACAAATGGGATCATAGGATGAGGAAAGCTGTGGAAATGGGTAAGTAGTGAAAGTTCTGGAAGAAAAGGTATAAAAAGGAGCATCGGCAATGATACTGGAAATAATGAGAGGCAGTACATGGTATGTGATAAACTGAAGAAATGGTGGAAAGTTGTATCTTGGGGGATAATTTGTCTGACACTTTATATTATTTAACGCTGTCATTATTTCTAACATAATTTGCAACCTGCTCAACAGCCAGGGCAAAGAGTAATGGGGAGAGGGGGTACCCCTCTTTAGTGCCTATTAATATTTCAAATGAGCTAGACAGATGAGGGCACACATATTACATATCTAGGTATCATTATTGAAACTAATCATAAAAAATTGGGTCTACCTGAGAAGAACGAAAGCTGAAAACGCCGACAATGAGAAGACCGACACCGGAAGACCAACAACGTAAATAATCGTCAGTCCAGAATGCCGACGCTGAAAACACCGACATGCAAAACGAGCGTGACTTTGTAAGTATGCGATAGTGATGGACTTTAGGGTTAGGGTGTGGGTAAGGTAAGTGTGTGTTAGTGACGGACTTTAGGGTTAGGGTGCGGGTAAGGTAAGTGTGCGTTAGTGATGAACTTTAGGGTTAGGGTGTGGGTAAGGTAAGTGTGCGTTAGTGATGGACTTTAGGGTTAGGGTGCGGGTAAGGTAAGTGTGCGATAGTGACAGACTTTAGGGTTAGGGTGCGGGTAAGGTAAGTGTGCGATAGTGACAGACTTTAGGGTTAGGGTGCAGGTAAGGTAAGTGTGCGATAGTGACGGACCTTAGGGTTAGGGTTTGGATTAAGGTTAGTGCATAGATAGTTGTGTATGTAAGGTTTAGTGTAGGTTTGTAATGTTTTTGGTGTGCTTGTGTTGTGTGTGTGTTTTTCGGAAACGGATTTGTTTTGTTTTGTTGACTGTCGGGATTGTGGTTTGTCAGGCATGTGAACTTTCGTGTTTTTCATCTGTCGGTGTTGTGGTGTCGGTGATCTCGTTGTCAGAGTTTTCACTTGTCGGTGTTATGAGGTAGATCCAAAAAAATTACACACATCTAATTACCAACAAATTATAAACTCAATTACAAGTCTAATAGACAGTTGGAACAGACTCTTCTTCACATCTGAAGACAGACTAACTTTAATCAAAATTATACTGTTACCTAAAATCTTATTAATTGGCCAGGCTCTAATAATTCCCCCACCTGTCAAAATTAATAACTTATTACTCAACTTCATTTGGTATCCCACAAAACAAGAATTACTCTTTTCTGGCACACCACAAGCTGGGATGAAGGAGGTATAGGGTTTCCAAATATTGATTTTTATTTAAACTCCACATTTATTAACATAGTGCTGCTTTGGAATAATACTTCTTATACATCATATTGGAAGTCAATACATGAAATCTTACTTCTTAATAGTAATGGCATTGCTTGAACCATATACTCAAACACATACAAACATCTTTATATGGATTTTAAAAATATACATTCAAAGTGAAAGGCCAGAACTTGTTCTTACACCTCTTATAAACCAAATATTGCTGTTGTTTAAAGCTTATGTTTTCTAATCAACTGATTAAGAATTTATTAATAATTATGTTTCCTATTGAATACACAAATGAATGTTTGATATCTTTTGATACTCAGAAAATGTTAGAATTTAAGAAGGGTGACCTACTGTACTGGAATCAATTTCTCTCAGCTAATAAAATAAGTTCTGCAGACTACCTGATCAACAGGTATAGTATGCAAAATTGCAAATGGCTGGACATCCAAACTTGTAAGGATTTTATACATACTACGCTCGTACCCTCATTAGAGGCATACAATAACAGTAACTTAAAAATCTTGGATTTTATCTCAACAATTATTAATAGCTCACCCAAGAACACTTCATACATATCTGTTATTTATAAAATTCTCAGAAATGATTTTACAAAATAAGAAGTTATGTTCTTACCATAACGTTCCATGTGAATTGTTCATCTCGCCTTTGTTCTTACACACGGGTTCGGAGCCGATCCTCGGCTCCGAGTCGGCCGCATCACCAGCTCCGCATCTTCGAGAAAGCTCGAGGCACAGTAATATCCCATGATCCTCAGGTGCTAACCCTCAGATCTAGTTTGCTAAACCAGACGAATCCCTCTAGAACTGTGTCTTGAACACTTAGAAACAAACACTACACACTGTCTGGAACCCTGCCCTCAAATAGAGGAGAAAAGATGCCATTACTAATGCACAAGAATAAGCTGAATGCTAACAATATCGAGAAGACTGAACAAGAATTCAGTTGAACCCGTTCTCCCAGACCGCAGGACGGGGGATGGAGGGGGGGAATGTAAGAACAAAGGCGAGATGAACAATTCACATGGAACGTTATGGTAAGAACATAACTTCTTAATGTGAAATTGTTCAATCTCGCCGTTTGTTCTTACACACGGGTAGCGTCCCTAGCTCCTTTTTCCTGGGTGGCTCAAGGAAGAACATTCCTGAGTACAGTGGAACCAAACGTCGCCCTGTCCCTGGAGTTTTTGTCTAGTTTATAGTGGGCGATAAAAGTATGTGGTTTTGCCCAAGTTGCCGCTGCACAAATGGTATCTAAAGGCAAACGAGCGGTATGGGCTGAAGAGATAGCGATCGCCCTTGTAGAATGAGCTCTGGGTTTGAAAGGGAGTTGTTGTTTCGATTCAGCATATACAAAATTTATGCAGTCTGAGAGCCATTTGGATAAGGTAACCTTCGTTACTGCCTGTCCTTTCCTTTGGTCAGCATATGAAACAAATAGCTGGTCTGACTTTCTGTATTCTTTTGTCCTATGTAAGTAAAATCTCAGTTGCCTGTGGACGTCCAATTTGTGCAGTGTGTATTCTAACTTACTGGAGTGGTTTTTGAAGAAGGTAGGTAGTTCGATAGATTGATTGATGTTTTGAATCGAACAAACCTTTGGAAGGAAGGACGGATTGGTGCGCAAGGTTACTCTATCTGGGTGAAAAATCATGTACGGGGGTCGGATAGATAGAGCCTGCAACTCTGAAACTCTCCTGGCGGAAGTGATGGCAACCAGAAAGAGTGTTTTCCATGAAAGAAATTTTAATGGGGTTGTGGCTGCTGGTTCGAATGGGGGCAACATGAGTTGTGACAGCATGAGATTAAGATTCCAAGGGGCTAGTGGATTATGAAAGGGGGGACGGAGGTGAAAGGTACCTTTCATAAAAGCTTTACAAAGCCTGTGGGACATAAGAGAACTATCTCCCCGGCCAACATGAAAATTGGATATAGCCCGCCAGTTGTACCCTTATCGTGGACGTTGATGCACCTTCTTGAAAAAGTGTGGTAAGGAAATCTAGTATCATGTGTACTGGAGCCCCGAATGGATCTATACCTTGTTTGGAGGCCCAGTGCGCAAAACGGTTCCATTTGCTGTTGTACAATTTCCTTGTAGATGGTTTGTGAGAAGATACAATAATTTGTTGTACTGCAGGGGATAGTAACTCCGACCTGGCTAAGATGGGAAGCGGAGCAGCCAAGCTGTCAGTTTGAGGGACTTGAGGAAGGTGTGAGGAACTCCCGACGAATGTGTCAACATGTCTGGCTCCGGGTCCAGCATCCATGGTTCCTCCACTTGGGATTGAAGGAAGGGAAACCAGATTTGTTGAGGACAGAATGGGGCTATCAGTATTATGGTCCTGTCCAGACAATTGGCTTTCTGCAAGAACCTGGGAATTAGTGGGATAGGAGGAAAGGCGTAAAGGAGACCCGGGGGCCAATCGTGTACCAGTGCGTCCCTGGGGACACCCCCCGGAGGGGGTAACACGGCAAAGTAGCTTCTGCATTTGGCATTCAATGGGGATGCAAACAGGTTGCAGCAAAGCTGGCCCCATCTGTGGAAGATCTCTTCCGCCACTTGAGGTTTGACGGACCACTCATGAGGGAACAGGATGGCTCTGCTCAGCCTGTCCACGATTACATTGGAAGTCCCCGGGATGTGCGTTGCTATCAGAAAGCGTCCGGTGGACTTTGCCCACTGCCAAATTCTGAGGGCCTCTCTGCATAACGGGTAAGATCTGGTTCCCCCTTGCTTGTTTATGTACCAGACCACTGACATGTTGTCTGTTTTAACTGTCACTGTTCCCTGAGGTAAGGACTTGTGAAAGTGTTGCAACGCTAGAAACACTGCCCTCAGCTCTAGAACACTGATGTGCAGGTTGTACTCCAAGTTGGACCATTGACCTTGGACTGTTTGTCCCTGAAAAAATCCCCCCCACCCTATCAGGGAAGCGTCCGTGGTTAGAGTTGCTACCGGACTGGGTAACACAAACGGTCGTCCTAGTGTTAGATCTTGACTGTGTATCCACCACAAGAGATCCTTTTTGCAAGAGTTCGTGATCAAGATTTCATGAGATAGTGGAAGCTGTCGATAAGACCACTGGGCGAATAACATCCATTGAAGAATCCTCATATGCATCCTGCCTAAGGGAACTACGATAAGGGAGGCTGCCATCAAACCTAGTACTCTTAATATTTGTCACGCAGGGACTCTCTTGCTCTGGAGAAGGAACGAGATTTGATGTCTGAGGTCTGACACTCTTGGTGGGGGGAGAGTAACTCAAGCCAGGGAAGTGTCTAGCTGTGCTACTATAAATAAGATACACTGTGATGGCGATAAGACAGACTTTCCAAAATTTACCGTTATGCCTAGTGAAGAGCAGAGGCTGATGGTGTAATCCCTGGCTTGCAGAAGACGATACTCGGTGGTGGTGGATAGGAGCCAGTCGTCTAGATAAGGAAACACCCGGAATCCCCTTCGTCTCAAGTGAGACGCTACTACTGCCATGCATTTGGTGAACACCCTGGGGGCTGAGGTGAGACCAAAGGGCAGAGCGCAAAACTGGAAATGACTGGCTCCTAGCCAGAAGCACAGATGATCTCTGGACGCCCTGGCCATCTTGATATGGTAGTACGCGTCTTTGAGATCTATAGAGCACATCCAGTCGCCCTCCTGCAGAAAGGGAAGGACTGACTGTAGCGTGACCATCCTGAACTTTTCCTTTTTCACGAAGGCATTTAATTTGCTGAGGTCCAAAATTGGTCTCCAGTCCCCTGTTTTCTTTGGTACTAAAAAGAACCTTGAGTAAGTTCCAGATCTATTTGGTCCACCGGGACTGGTTGGATGACTCTCTTTTCGAGCAACCTTCTTATCTCTACGGTTGCCTGGTCTCGCAGACTGGGTGGAACGTCTGGGAGCTTTTTGGAGTTGGGTGGCATTCTGATAAATGGAATGTTGTAGCCTCTGGTAACTATGCTTTTTACCCAGAAATCTGATGTAAGATTTAGCCAGGCCTCTGGGTATAAAGCCAAGCGACCCCCGACTGCCCCCAGAGTAGGACAGTCGGGCCTGCACTCAGGAGTGCTTGAAGGGTTTCCCAGAGAAAGTATCTCTGTCGCCCTGATTTTGCGGACCCCCTCTGCCGGCTGGGCGGCGTCTTCCATTTCTTCCCCCTCCTCTGCCTCTGGAGGGGGCCTCACTTTCGGTGGACTGAAAGGATCCCTGAGTCTTTCGGAACCACATTTTTCCGCCTCGTTGCCCTTTGGGGTAGGGTCTAGATGGGGCGGAAAAATAGACCCCTACGGCAGACAGGGTCTTCCCTTCTTGTTCACACCTCGTGAGAGTCTCCTTTACTTTGGGCCCAAACAAGGAGGCACCATCAAAGGGGGCATTGGCAAAGGAAGACTTGAAGGCTTCCGCAAAGGAGCATAAGCGCAACCAGGATTGCCTCCTTAGGGAAATCGCTGAAGCTGCCGCTCTACTCGACCCTTCGGCTGCGTAAGAAATCACCTCATGGACGAGTTCACTATGGAATTTAGGGTGTTGAGTTGTGCTGTCACTTTCTCTGCGACAGCAGCATCTGTGTTTCCCTGGAGAGTATCTCCTAGTTCCTTAATGAGATCTCTCTGTAAACGCGTGAAATGCGTAAGGTAGTTGAGCGATCGGATGGAAAAAGTCGTAGAACTAAATACGCGCTTCCTATATCTGTCCATCGTCCTAGAATCCTTATTAGGGGGATGGACAGAGGAAGATGATTCAGACATCTCCTTCTTAGTGGCCGCCACCACCACCATAGTATCCACGGGAAGTCCTTTTGTAAGGTAAGATTTGTCCTGGGGGGCTGTCATGTATTTGTTTGGCTTGCGAGGGACTGGTTCCACTGTATCGGGCGTTTCCCAAGCCCTCCGGGCTATTAGATCCATGAGTTCGTCAAAGGGCGGGGTCACCCAGGAGGTAGAAGGTTGAGCCCCAAATGCCTTCAGCAAGACCGATTCATCCACAGAAGGGGTAAGTGTTTGCCAGTCTCCCCTCTGTTTTAGGATTTCCAAAATGTCCGCAAACGAGGCATCTTCAGAGGGGGATGGTGGGGACCCTTTTGCTTCATCTAAATCGGTGTCAGTTGTGAGAGATTCCTGGGGGGAATCAATGTGCCTCCTCTTGCACAATCGTTTCCTCGGAACATCCTCAGAGGGGGCTTCTGGGGATGCATCCGAGGAACCAGGGTCGCCCTGTGGGGCTGGCTGAGGCATTGGGTCTCGACGTTTGGTAGGGGCCGAAGGTACAGAAGTAGAACGCGGACCTTTTGGGGAAGGAGAAGAAGATACTGATGATGTACGTGTCTGATCAGACAAGACCTTCCTCATGATGTCAAAGGCACCGGTGCCCCGATCCGAAGATCCGACCCTATCTGAAGAAGGTGGTCATTTCTCCGGAATTGGGACCATGGGCTCCGACACCGAGGACGGATCCGAACTGATCTGAGCCGAGGCACCGAGGGGAAGAGTCGGAACCGACATCTTGGTTCGACTGTCCCCCCCGGAACCTAGGAAAGATCTTCGGCTCCGAGACTCTCCTGCTGGTTCTGAAGGAGTCAAGGTCAACGGAGCCGATAGCGCTACTGGAGGCTTTGGCACAGAGGGCTCTACGATCATCGGTTCTTCGATTCCTAGCTCCGATAACTCGAAGGGTCTCGGAGGAGGAAGTGTCGAGGGGACAGGAATAGTCTCGAGTTTCGAAACCAGCTGGGACGAAACCTCAATTAGTTTGGACAGAGCCGAGTTCTCCATAAGCTTCTGTACCACTCGGTCCATATCGGAGTCGGAAAGCGGCCTCGAAGAACGGGTCGAAGGGGCCGAAGCCGTCACCAAGCGAAGGATAGAAGGAGGTGGTACCTCTGACACTGGCTCCAAGACCTGAGTCTCGATCAGAGATAAACGCTCGACGCCTGGCACCGAGGTCATAGGAGCCGGCGTCCAAATCTGGAAAGAGGTGCTCGGAGCCGATGACTTGGGCTCTGACACTCTTGAAGACTTCGACCCCTTCGAAGACTTGGAAACTTGTTCAGCCTTGTCCAGGGCCTCTTGAAATTCGGGTTTAAGCAACCCTCTGTCAACCAACTTCCTGCGTCTTTCCAGCATGACCCTCCCACTAAAGGAATGACAAATGGAACAGTCTTCCTGCAAGTGGAGAGGGCCAAGACAGTAGACGTAAGATGAGTGGTAATCAGTAATAGACATCTTCTGTCCGCACTGACATGTCAAAGCCTGATTTGGCTTTCTCTGACATTTTGAATATATAGTATATGTCCAAAAAACACAGCACACTTAAAGAAACACACTATATAAATCTAAGTGCAAAAATTTTAAAGGTCTATAATAATAATAATAATAATAATAATAATAATAATAATAATAATAATTATAATAAACCAACAGTTTAATTCTGACCTAGTATATTATAGAAAAACCAAAACACAGCGCACTATAATATATATATATATATATATAAGAAGAGTTAAGGCAAAAATTTACAAGAAATTATGTAAAATACTGTCAATCCTGACAGAAAAAAATGCAGGCCTTAACTAGAAAAAATTAAACTATCTAATCTATCTAAATACACTCACAAATAACACTCTTATACTATATTATATATTTTAAACACTAAGAATTAACTATAAGTCTGCTAAATGAAAAAATTTAGAAAGAATATAGAAAAATATACTGGCCCGAGCCTCTCATATGCGATCTGCTGCTAGCGGCAAACTAGATCTGAGGGTTAGCACCTGAGGATCATGGGATATTATTGTGCCTCGAGCTTTCTCAAAGATGCGGAGCTGGTGATGTGGCCGTCTCGGAGCTGAGGATCGGCTCCGAACCCGTGTGTAAGAACAAACGGCGAGAGTGAACAATTTCACATCAGAAGCTTCTTTTTGGAATTATTCAATTGAAGTTAATAAAAAGGTATTCTCAGAAAGATAAAAAACTTTGTTTACAGTCGGTGAAGGAATCCACATCTTCCCTGTTCTGGTGTATATACACATGAAAATTTTTACATAGATGTTTTTTCACCCCACATAGACTAGCAATAATGTACAAGAAAGATGGAATGAAATGCTGGAGATGTGGACACCCTGATGCTGACTGGATACAGATGGTTGTTAATTGCAAAATAATTTCCCTATTTTGGTTAGACTTTAAATATCTTTGTAAAGCTCTATGGAATGACGACTGTATATTTTCTGACTCCCTTATCCTTTTCAATGTTCTTGAAGTCATTCCTAAAAACAAACATTTTTACTATGGTCTACCCTCTCTACAGCAAGGACAATTGTTACTAAAAATTGGAAATTCCAATCTACTCCTGTCTTTAAAGTTGAGTTTATTCATGTGAAATACATTTGTAATAATGAGATTGCTACTATAAAAGCAAGGACTAAAATCATAACTCATCATTTAATTGCTTGGACAAAATTGTCTAATCTATTAGAGAAATATTAAGTGTACTCCTATGTATATTGCTTTTTTAATTGTTATGGACAGTGTATGCAGTTTTTTTTTGTTTTTGTTACTATACTGTTAAGTTATTCCCCAGGATTTACTAATCTTCTGTGTAAGACTAGATTAGTCTTACATGGAAACGCCAGTCTAAGAGTATGATGGCAGAGCGCCATACATATTAATGAGGGCACGTTGCCTCAACTCCAAAGCTTACACAGAGCGTGGACGAGTGTATGGGGCATGTCGGACTGCCGAGCAGTCCAAAAATCCACTCCCCATGCACTGACAAAACCCAAGAAATGTGGAGTTACATGAACGAGTCCGCTCACATGTGTACATTGTAACACTACACTCCCCCATATGTTAAACCTCGTACAAATTTAAAAATGAAAAGAAATGTATTTTTTTTTGTTTTATTTCCGATATAGCTGCCCGTATTTGTGCGGGATTGCCCATTGCTTAGCTACAGTTAGCAGCTTAGACACCGAAGAGGATAATAAGAAAAAAAAATGCAAATTAAGCAAAATAGCGATAGCGTAGTGGTTAGAGCCTTCGCACAAAGAGGAGGCGTTCCCGGTTTGAGTCCCACTACTGCACGTTTCATTTTGTGTTGGAAATTTGTATACAAAAATATTTCCTGACATTTATCATGTATAAGTTTTGTAAAAAGCATTCAAATGTTATATGTAGTAGTGAACGAACTATATATATATATATATATATATATATATATATATATATATATGAATGTGAAATGGTTATGCATTCTGAGGCATGAGTAACTTATTTTAAGCAATATAAAGCACTGCTAAGCACAATTTAGCAGCATTTAGCATATTTAAAACCAATTGCTCTTAACTGAGCAGCGCGTTAATAAGTGCAATGTCTTTGTGCGCACAGCGCCAACCAGCGCAACTACAACGTATTTGCGCATAGCTGTGCACCGCGCTAACCAGCGCAATGGCGGGCAACGTTGGGCAATGTTGGGCAAAGTCGGCTAAATACGGCCACACCTCCTTTACTGTACCTTAACCATTCAGGTCTGGCCAGTAGGAAAATAAAAATCAGTGACAGGGCTCGAACTCAGGATACTGTGCACTACAGTCACAGTACATAACCAATAAGCCATGACAGCATTTCATAACCAAGCACTTTCAACAGACACATATCTACAAAGGAATATTAAACATTGCTAACTTCAGCTAGGAGTGCTTACAGCTGAGTTTTTTCAAAACTGGCCAATCACAAATAAGTGCAGGAAATGAGGCATATTTAAGCTCCACAGGCGGGAATACTTGCCATAACTGGTTGAAGCTCCCTTCTGCAGTCAGCATGGCTGGTGTTGGAGAAGGCACTCGATTTCGAGCGCAACGCTGTGGCACTGAGGAGACCAAAGTAATGGTTTGGCTCCTTGCCCACAATCATGAGGAAAGACTCCTGTGGGGCCAGTACCAGGGCACACAATATAAAACTGAGGCCTGGAACAGTCTAGCTCGTGATCTCACCGGTGCCACTGGCGTTCCTCGGACTGTTGAGCAGGTCAGGCACCATTATTCTGACCTGAAGCAACGTAAGTAGGGTCAACTGGACCAGTGGATCCAGGAGTCCCGTGCGATACCTAATGCCCCAGTACTGAGTAAGTAGCCATTGTATTAAGTAGTTAAGAATTGCTATGCTTGTCTATACTATGGATAGGTATGTCTCAATATCTCTGCATTTGCTTCACAGCTGCAGGTGTCCGGGCTATGAATCAGCAAGCCCATGAAGATAGGTTGCAAAGGCTGCGTCATGAGGCAAGTTAGTAATTATTCTGCATGTACTGTTATATAAAATAAATGAGAGAGCCTTCAAAAAGTGTTTTAACCAAATACATAAGGTGTAATAATCCTTTAATAAAAGTATAATTCCTGGAGTGTGTCTGTGTCATTTTCTTTGATATGTTGTATTGTTGCATTTTACAAATAGTACGGTTGTATTAAGCAGTGTTAACCCACACTTGGGTAGGCCCATATAATGTGGTTGAAGTGAGTGCCAGTAGCTTTTATGCATATTTACAGCCCTCAACTGTTGGTTCATGCCCAGCATGTACAGGTTAATCTGGCACATGAGTAGCTTGGTATTTTGTTCCCCAGAAATGTCAGTGTGCTGCCAGAAATATAGGGAGCTGTTAACATATAACTGATACTTTCACCTGAACATATCTAGATAATTATATGAAAGTAGAGCTGTCAGTGTACCATCTTAGCAGTAGTGTGTGTGAGCAACTCTCAAAATACGTAGCAATAACATCTGCATCTTGGACAGTTTGTATGTAAGATACAGCTCATGTATATAATGATCTAGCAAAATCCAATTGCACAATATAAGGACTTCTGGTAGTGCAATAATACATGTAAGGGACATATAACTGCAGTTAATAGGAATGTAGTGAAAACTAGAAGGATATATAAGTTGTTAATTGAGCTATCCTTTTCCACCCTACTGTATGTGCATAAAAAATGCAATTCCACACCTCAATCAGTATGTCTAATCTCAAAACATTTGTTGGGACATATGTCCTATTGGTCTATAAATATTTGCATTTATTTCTATGCATGTGCCCTGTTAAAATACCACACTATTGGTGGCCTGTTACCATCAATTCAACCTGCATGCTCTTGTAATGTCCACTATTGTTCTATATATGCATGTGTTATGCTTGCTTGTTAACTGTTGAAAATCTGGTGTGTTGGGTTAATGGGAATAATTCTGCATGCTGTTATAACTAATTGGGAATGCTGTTGACTGTTACTAACCCATATCTTTATTAAACCCTCCAAAACATAGTTCATATGGGAAGGCCGGTCCCAGTGGACCGATCTGTCCCACCTCAGCTGGCCATGGCACCTGGCACCAGCAGGTCCGGTGCTCAGCCTGGGATCTCCTCCTCCATTGGCCCTGTGCCACCGTTGGGTGGAAGAGCTGCCTGGGATGGGGCTCGGTCCCCCGTGCAAGCGTGGGCAGAGGAGGGCCACCTATCACCCTTCGAACAGTCTGGGCTGTGGTGCGTAGAGAGATTGAACGTTCTGTTGCAGAATCTCTACGCCAGCTTGAGGCACGAGTGGCCCAACTCCCGGGTCAGCCTGCCCCTCCTACACAGCCACCCTCTGGGCTGTGAAGGTGCAGTGGTGACTGCCCATGGGTGGGGACCTCAGTCCCACTGTTTCCATCTGTGGGTTCATGGGCTTGCGATTTCCAAACATCCCTCCCCGTCAAAGGTGTTCACCCACCACATGTGTCATACACCGCCCCTGTATGCGTCTTGTTTGTCTTGTCTGTTTACCTCCCCAACCTACCTCCCGAAATATACAAAAAGAAACAGACGGCCTGGAAGCTCCCAAAAGGAATCCTAGAATCCTTAAATGTATCTACACTTAACTATTTCTGAAGAAGTTGGTCTTGGGACTGACAAAAAGCTATATTTTTAAGGCATAAATAAATTGGTGGCTTTTTACAGAGACTTTTATTTGACTTCGACTATTTGGATTATTATCTGGCTGACAGACTTGCTGCATTGTATTTTGGTTCGTTTCTAGGATTCCTTTTGGGAGCTTCCAGGCAGTCTGTTTCTTTTTGTGTGGTTCAGAAGTTTGAGTTTCCATTTACCTCCCAAAATATACCTACTTCCCCTACCCCACATTCCACTCTCACCTAAAAAAAAAGGGCACTCTGCTTCCAAAAAAAAATTACACCCCATACATAGCTGCCCATTTTGCGCACATGTCCACTGGATACATACAATGTAATTTAATTGGCATTACAACATTCTTTGTTGTCCTCACCCCTCTCTCAGGGGTTGAAGGTTTCATATCTACCTCCAAATTTATTCCATATGCACAGCTGCTGCTGTTAAAGAAATGGGCAACTATGGACCTTACCTACACCCATCCTGCACATCCCGAGCTACTTTCCATACTGTCTTTCCCTCTTTGTGCCCCTTTTTCACCACTTTCCTATCTCCCTATTTTTCTTTTCTTTCAAAGAAATGAGCGCGGGGGTTAGCGGGAGTAAGCACTATTAAGCAGTAGTTAGTGGGTTTGATTGAGTGTGCGCTTGTTTGCGCTTAGCTAAACATTGCTAAGCATCACGCAAACCTTACAACTGCTTAAAAAAGCTTCAGTCACTCTGTATGTGAGGGCCCTTGTTCTGCTCAGGAGCAAAATAAAACACCTCTGTCAGTCTCAAACCTCGGACCTTGTACACACTACACAACATGACGTACCACTAAGCCACGGTAGATATATGACAAGTTGGTGCTGAAATAAATATATCATGCATCAGAATGAGTGAATGTAAAGGAAAAATAGGAATGCCATACCACACAACTTGTTCTGTGGATCTTTACCAACAGTTGTTGTGGGATTACATTACATGGCTGTGATAAGAGAAGCAGCCATTCTAGCAGGAAATAATGTTACACCATCACTTTACAACCCCACACAGTATCACAGCAGGACAAACGCTGGTATATCTGTTTACGGCAGAGGCCATACCTCCCAACTGTCCCTAATTTTCAGGGATGTCCCTGATTTTGGCACAAATTTTAGCTCTGTCCCTCTGAATCCCTCCTAAAACTACTGACTTTGGCCAGAAAGGTGGTGAATTACACTTAATGAATAATGACAATAATTAAGAGTTAGACACTTCTTTTACTTCAGAAAAGGTGTATTAATTCATATGCTCGTATTCTCTCAATGTTTCAACTTAATGGCACTAACATTTTAAAGGTGTCCCTGACTTTTTCCTTATTTTTTCCTGAGTCTGTTCAAATATGTACCTGAGTGTTTGAGAGGTCTGGCACAGGCAGAAACACAGAGGCATATCAGCCTTTCTGCTGTTACACACTGTGCAAATAGCTTTGGAAGGAGTTTTGGAAGCATACCCTTATGTAGGAATACAGCACTGAAATACAAATGGATGTAGCCATGTACTGGTAGCAACAAACTGTAACAATGCCATTGCTCTATTGCTGAAAAGACCTGTGTGGTGCACAGACAAAAATAACAGTCTATTCTCTGGCTGCCATCTGGATAGGTCCACAGTTGGGAGTTACGCAGGCAGATTACTTGCCTTGATAAACTAACATGTACACAGCAACCCTGTACGTCCAGCAAGATAAAATCCACACAATAATACTTACACTCTCTGTACTTCTGCACCCCTACCCAAATGTAGAATATACCTGTGTGTGCAGGGTCTACCAAGGAAGCAGGTAAGCATACTCACAGTACTGACATATGTCCAGTTTTTCTGAGCAGCTTGTGCTAATGTCAACACTAAAAAAGCACAAACTGTTTAGAACTGAGTAAATGAATATTCACAGTATAGCAGTTCACAAACATTTCTTGTGCCAAAGGAATACATCTCAATAACTAGCTTTGTATGGCAGTTAATTGTAAAAGTTGAAAAGAAAGTACATCTTTCCATGAATCTTGGGGTAGCATTTTGAGGAGTGAGTAGATTTCTACACTGACAAGTGGGTACTGGAAGCAGCAACATTAGGTCTGAGTACAAAATGCAAATCTCTGGCTACACCCCTGGCTTCTGATATAAGAACTATACCAACCTTCTGTCTTAAACAATGATGTCCACAGCAAACAAGGATGATCTCCATCTTGGAAAGCTGAAAGGGCCACGCCTACCTGAGTTAGCAATGTATAGTACTGGGTTGCTATGACAGTGATTACTGCAATTACTACACAGCAGGCTGCATGCAATTAGAAAGTGGTGGCCACTAACTGGTGCTCATATGCAAATACCTACAAAAGCAGGCTGCAATCTCTGCCAACAAACTCAATCACTCTATTGCAGAGACTGACAGAGAGAGAGAGAGACAGAGAGAGAGAGACAGACAGAGAAAAGGAAAAAGAAAAAGAAATATTACAAAATCATACAAAAGGAAACGTATGTGACACATATGTATTTACTGGCATGTAGTAGATGTTATTGAAGAATAGTCTATATAATGTGAACCATTCATATGTGGCAGCAGTACTTATTTATGCATAGATTTTCTGGTTAACTACTGCTATGGACAATACAGTGTGTACCTGCGGGCAGTGGGACATACCTGTGAAATGTGTAGCTCAGCATTAAATGTCAAAGTTCTGATCCATGTTATCTGTGTTCTGTACAGTAGTGTGGCCAATGGCTGTTGGGGGGATTAGCACTGACATTATATAAACACGGGTGTGACAGAACAACACATGCATGATAGTCATATTAAAGTTTAGCTTAGCGTTGGCAACTGCTGTAGCAGTCTAGTATGCTTATCTAGCATTTGTAGCCATATATACCCCCCTAATGTTAGTGTGTGTTCATATATGACACCTGTTTGCATTGCAGCAAGGCCCAACAGTTCAGCTGTGAAGTGCAGGGATTTACAACAGTGTATACCTTGTGTGTGTATGCCACACACATACGGGGAAATATATATGTGTCATATATATTCATATCTGTATATGTGCATAGACCAGGGGACATATTGCAACTGTTTGTGAAGGGTGCAGATATATATGTTGGTGAAGGTTAGTATGCGCATATTTGTATGTAGGTTTTAGTGTGTGACAAACAAGACAGCATACAGTGCTGGTATATGACATGTGGTGGTTAAACACTGTGGATGGTTTGTTCAGTTTGCAATGTTGAAGCCAGTGAGGCCTGCTAAAGATACCTGGGCTGTGAACGCCTTCAATGCATTTATCCCAAGACTGTGCGATTTTTATTACATTACTGTGCACCTCACATCCTTTGTATAATTGATATTCTCACTATGAAAGGTGAAATGTCTATGTGCCTACATATATATGTATATGTACACCAATGGATGTGTATATGTATATATATATATATATATATATATATAGTTATATATACTCATACACACCTACATCTACTTGTTGCAATACATTCTCTGTACTGTTAACTGATTGTGATGTTCAATGTGTTTGTGAATACGTCAAAGATAAGTATCTGTGGGATAGCTTAGTGGGAAGCTGTTTATGTCTTGGTATTACGGGTCCTTGCTTTGATTCTAGCAAAAGCTATGTATTCTGTTGCTAGGCAGAAAAAGTGCTATTGCATACAGTGTGATTAAGTCCCTTGGTTTTAACTAGGGTGTGTCATTGGAGGCTAAAGCACTACATCTATAATTATTGATTGGTACTGATGTTGAATCCAAATCCTGTGTGTACTGTAGTACTACTCGAAGCTCTGGGCCTGTACAGCAAAGTATGGTGTATGTCCACATTGCTTGCATCCACTGTTTTGTGTGGTCCCTGTATTCATCACAGATTACATTTCTCAAGATTAAGGTTGTGTAAGTACTGACACACAGTACTGTATAGTACACACTGAAAGCTTATCTGGGTTGTCATACCTTTGTGTCCTGTAATTATGTCTGATGTGTGTGGGTATGTCTGTAACATGTCCTTTGACATATGTGTGGTAAAACATATAACTGCGTAATTAGCAACATTCATAGTGTACTACAGCAGTATGCGACCTATATTCCCAATTGTGCACATATTTTGGACACGGGTTTGCCATTAACAAGTTCTGTGGTATAATAGTAATACATTTACTGGACCTTACACTCATTGTGATGGATGATATATTACTTTACACATCAGCTTGATGTATATCTGCTGTGGCTAGGTGGTGCATTGTGTTGCATACAGTGTGCCAGGTACTCTTGTATAGTCTTATATAGTGATTTTATTTTGTTGCTGTGCAGAACATGGTTCATTAGACTGAGAGTGAGCCAGGCACTTCCAAGCAGTTGTGGGGTGAGCAGTAATAAGTGGCAGTTAAAGTGTTTCACTCTTGGTTAGCTAACAGGTTGCTATATATGGCAGTTCAGTGATATCAGTACTGTATAATGTTAAGTGTGTCATATGACTTGCTCAGACATATTTTCATATTTATGTCTTCCAGGGATCATGGCACATCGTAGGAACCCCACTTACCGTAGTGCTGAAGATGACATAATTACTACCAGTATGATTCAGCAGTACAGTCTCATGTTCTCACGAACAAGCCAGGACCAGCAAGAGCGTACTGCAATGTGGCAAGATGTTGTCTGCAGGGTAAATGAAGTAGGCCTGCATAACTGGACATATGAGCAGGTACGCCACCACTGCAGTGATCTTCTCAGACATGTCCGTCAGCGTGCTGCTGATGTGCGGAGACAACAGCTTGCAACAGGAGGTGGTGTTAATATCCACCCCCCCCCTCACCAGAGTGGAGGAGCTGCTCCTGAGCCTAGTGGCACCTGCCCAACAACAACAGCAGCAGACATACACCATGATGGAGGTTGGAGCCACCCAGCAAGCACACATGGAGCATGCAGGTAACATGGCATATCTGTAGACTACTGTTATCTGTATTGGTAGATCATGCATATGTGAGATGTGGAGCCTAATTTTGTGCAATACTGATCATTTGGAACATAATCTGTAGCCCTGTGAATGTAAACTGTTGTTGTACTGTAAGACTGCAAACAAACAGTAGCAATGCCACAGTTGTGGCCACTGACAAACTGTCTCATCTCTATGTAGGTCCCTCTGGGGTGACATCATGGCAGCAGACAGATGCTGGTGAGTGTGTTCTACATTTATTATTGTAAATAAAAAGTACATGTCATAGTTAAGGTGTAGGCCATGTACACATGTAACACACCTACCCATAATGCATGCTGTGCATGTTTGGTGTAAGACCACGCACATCTCACTAATGTGATTAGCTGCCTCAAACACATGCAATACCAAGACCATCTCAAACAAATGTGGCCAGACTGTAGTGACCATTGGATAGGCACAGTTGATACTCAACATTCACATAACATACACATCTATGTCATACACAGAGCATTTTAACATGCTACACATAAATGATTCCCAAACCCTCTGTAAAGACACACTCCAGTATCCAAAATCTCATCCACACATTACACATAATATACCTGAGGGGTAGAGGCCTATCATAGGGCATTTAAACACTCTACAACACACTACACATTCATGTCAGGGAATGCTCCTTATTGGCCTCCTTACAAACTCACGCAACAACTGTTTGTGAAATGGTGAATGTAGCCAGGTAGTACAGTTCCAGTACAGCATGAGTAGTGCTGGTTTGGGAAACATTTGTAGCCTTGAGTGACGATATGATGCTTCATGATGATGGCCTATGGTACTATACCCCATCCAGTTATTGTAACCACAGTACTACACATAACTTTCATTGCTATACACCTTGCTATACACCTTAATGTTGCATGTGTGCACACATATGCACCTCTAAACAATATGCATACCAATCACCATTTGCACAACTGACACATATATGTTCCTTAGTTCCTTATACTATTCTGGCATGTCCAAAAGTCACTTTCGGGTTTACTCTCCAGTCCAGCTGGTGAATCTGGGAATCTTGAGGCAATGTTACAACTGCCTTATGTACACAGACCACCCTCTCCTCCTCCCAACAAGCTCAAATATATGTGAGAGATGCAACTATATAGCCAAACTGGAGGCTGAGCTCTCTCAACCCAATACTGGCGCAGTCAGTCAGGAGGAGAAGGTAACCACACACACCACAAATCCAGTCTCACATAGACCTATTGCAAGAGAAAACCAAATACATAAACACACAAAAACATACTCGGAGGCTCTAAATAAAAATCAGCCCAAGCAGCAGAGACCTCCAAAGCAGACATCCAAGCAACCGCTACCCCACAACAATACCCACGTATCACATAGTTCACAAAGTCAGTGTGCCACACAGTCACAGCCCTTAAGGCTAAACAACACACCTAATACACTTGTAATAGGTGACTCTATTGTCAGACACACTGACGTCCCACCCACCAGGCTGAACAAGGAGAAGGTCACTGTAAGCTGCCTATCGGGTGCCAGGATCCACCACATAACACAAGCACTCAGGTCACTCCAAAGCAAGTACAAATATGACTCCATCATTGTCCATACTGGTGTGAATGACCTGAGACGTACCTCCCTGGACTACATGAAAGGAAACATAGAGGAGCTCTCTGATCATGTAGCCCAGGCCAGTATGACCCTGACCTTGAGTAGCATCTTACCCTCACCAAGAATGATGCCACAGTATCAAGACAAAATTATCAATTTTAACAATGGGCTAAAGTATTGGTGTCATTCAAAGGGGATCCAGTGTCTGTCAGCCTGGGATGACATGCTCGACAAGCCACATTGCTTCGCTAGGGACGGCTTGCACCTGTCACCCCTGGGCTTTCGAATACTGGCTAAGGCTCTTGCCACCCCCCATAGTGCCTTTTTTAGGCAAGGCTCAAAAGACAAACCCACCTCCATAGACAACACAAAGAAAAAGAAACCAAGGGTAATGCTGTTCAACGCCAGAAGTCTAAACCTCAAGATGCATGCACTCGAGGCTGTCCTCAGTATGGAGAATATCGATATCTGTGCAGTAACAGAAACCTGGTTCAAGGCTCCCGAGAGCACCCCAGCACTACCAGGTTATACCTCATACCATGCTTTCCGGCCCCAAAACTCGGACCGAACCATAAAAGGAGGGGGAGTATCCATATTCATCAAAGATACCCACACCTCCAGGTTAGTGGCACTGCATGAAGCATCGGAGACCATCCATGTGCAACTAACAGTGGGCAAAACTACTTTTCAGTTTGTAGCCTGCTACAGACCACCCTCCCAAACTCGGCTTTCCTGAGAACACTGGAGAATATGAAGATCTCTCCAAACACCATTATATTAGGTGACTTCAACTACCCAAACATGGACTGGGAACACTACTCAAGCCCCAACACCCTCGCCCAACAGTTCCTAGAATTTATAAACTCAAATGCTATGGAACAACTGGTCACCACTCCCAAAAGAGGGGAAAACATATTGGACCTGATCATCACCAACATGGGGACTCTATGTTCCATACCAGAGGTATACCCCTCTTTGGTAAGATCTGACCATAAATTAATCTCACTGGACATCCATATCCCGTCCCCACCCCCAGCCAAGGAAACCACGGTGAAGAACTTCTCAAAAGCAAACTTCACACTTCTCAAAACCGAGGTGGAATTCTTCAAAGCCCGCGGGCCAGTGGAAAATATGGCCCAAAGCGCAGAATCCTTTACAAACGCTTTCTATGGACACCTACAGGAATGCATGGATCATGCTATCCCAAATAAAACCAAGACTCATTCCTCCAAAGGCAGGAGACCTGTCTGGTGGACCCCAGCCACAAATAAGCTATACAACAGAAGGAGGAAGCTACTACATGACAGAGCAAAATCCCAAAAAGGGAGGGCATCTCTGATCAGTACTAGCAAGAAACTACAATCCCTCATAAAATCATCTAAGGCCAGTTTCGAAAGAAAAATTGCACAAGATGCTAAAGATAACCACAAGGCTTTCTTTAGTTATGTCAGGAACCTGGGTGGCAACTCCCAGATATGCTCTGAGTTAGTTCAAAATGACAAAAAATACACTAAACCCACAGTCATTGCCAACATCCTGGCAGACAGTTTCAGTGCAAACTTCTCCCCCCCTTCCCCCCCAAAAGAGCAAATGTCTATCCCAACAGAGTGTAGCCTCCCTGACATCACAGATGCACAGGTGAGAGCTGCCCTCTCCAAAGCAAAAAACACAGCATCAATGGGACCGGACGGTGTCCTGGGCTGCGTCTTACACGAACTCCAAGAAGAACTGAACCCTCACATAAAGTCACTGTTCAATCTCAGCCTTACTACAGGATATGTACCCAAGGAATGGCATACAGCAACAGTGGTCCCACTCCACAAAGGTGGTGCCACAACGGACCCCGGAAACTATCGCCCTATAAGCCTGACTAGCCTGGTCTGCAAAGCTATGGAGCGTATCATCATGAAACTCATAAACAAAGACATTGGGAACCTCCAAACACAGGATCATACCCAATTCGGCTTTAAGGGCAGATCTTGCCTCTTGAACCTGGTCAACTTCTCTGAAACAGTCACCAAGGCCATAGATGAAGGGAAGGTAGTCCACACAGCCTACCTGGATCTCACAAAAGCCCTCGACACAATACCCCACTCGGGCATCATAAATAAGCTCACCAGCTTAAATATCAACCCCTATGTCACAAGATGGGTTGCAGACTGGCTCAGGGATAGAACCCACATGGTCAGAATTGCAGGTGCCATGTCAGACTCTAACCCAGTTACAAGTGGCGTCCCACAAGGCTCAGTCCTGGGACCTCTCTTGTTCGGTATATATTTCTCTGAGGTACAGGCTAACATGGGAGGACTATGGCTGACCAAGTTCGCAGATGACTGCAAACTGGGTGCCACAGTCGACTCGCCGACTGACACAAGCATCCTCCAAAAGGGTCTCACAGAGACGGATAACTGGTGCCAGAGCCATGGCCTAAAGCTAAATGCCAAAAAGTGCATAGTCATCCCCTTTGGGAAAAACAAAGTGCCCATAAATTACCACATAGGTGGTAATCCATTAAGTATGGAAGAAGTAATTAGGGATTTGGGGACCCAAGTAGATAGCAATCTCTCCTTTGACAATTACATTGCCAAAGTGGTTAGAAAGACCTTCTATATAGCCCACCTTATCATGAAAGGGTTCATATCTAGATCAAGAGAAGTCATTGTGCCCCTCTACTCATCACTCATCAGGCCCATAATTGAATATAATGCCCCATTTGGGATGTACCTTACCTGACACCTGCAGCAACTGGAAAGACCCCAAAAGTACCTCACCAAGAGGATCAAGGGACTCAAACAGATGCCCTATGCAGTTAAGCAAAAGAAACTCCACGTCTACTCAGTTGCTTACCGTCTACTCAGAGGCAATCTGTGCCTGACGTATAAAGCCATGTCCAACCCAGAATTAATGGACATGCTCCACCTCAGGAAATCCAAATCCCTTAGAGCTACACGCTCCAGGGGCTTAAACCTCAGCACAGAAATAAATAGGACATGCTGGAGGGACAGATTCATATCCCAGAGGCTCCCCTCACTCTGGAACAAAATCCCAATCCATGTTAGGCAGAGTCCCTCAATGACCCTCTTCAAGAGAAACCTTGACGAGTGGATGGGAGATTGTAGGTTTACCCCTGGGATCTCTTCTGTGTCCCTACTAGACAGAGGCACAGTAAACTAACCTCAAAAGGGCTATCTTCTGTGACCTACTATACAGAGGCACAGTCAACTAATCTAAAAGGGTGGCGAAAGCCAAACACACTCTGTCTAGGCTTATAAATGCCCTAGGGCAGATAGCCTAGTATCAACCTATGAACCTATGAACTTATGAACCTATGTCTTTTGATGCTATTGAGTTTTGAATACCTGCACAGCAATGTTGTGTCCATGTATGCATTGTGTTCCAGGGGGAGGCCCATCACATAATAACAAAACACATGCATCAAAGCTATGTATACTGTTAGTAACAAGGACTGTCTACACTTGCACTGCATGCTGTTGAGCAACACATGCCCTGCATGCTGACATGTGTGATATGACTGTTTTGCTTGTGATACTGTACCCCACCATCACCTTCTATTATGTATATTCTGAGATTGCTGGTGTTGTGTGTGTCTGCTTTCAGGAGGAGTGTATTTTTGTGTGTGTGCATGTGTGCATGTGCGCAAGTGTGCATGTGGTCTGACATCATGTTCAGGTCTTAAAGTGTGATTCCTGTTTTCCTCTCACAGGTGCCGAGGTGGGGCTGGTTCAGTACAGCAGGGAATCTGATGTCACTGAGACAGACCATGATCATGAGGTTAGGTGTGTTGAGGCACAGGTAGGTTTGTCAGGGTCTGTTGTTGGGCCACCAATTGACAGTACACAAGTCTCCACCACATCCATGCACACAGCCATACTGCCTGTACATCCATCATCAGCATTGCCCTTAGCTGAGGAACAGTGTACGGTTGGCACTGGCCAGGACAGTGTGGTATCTATGGCACATGTATCAGGACACAGCAGCCATAGCCAGATGTCTGGAACAGTACCACATAGGCAGATGCCCAGGGGTTCTTGTCAGAACACTGCTGGTTATCATGCCCCTGGCAGACGTGCCACATCTCTTTCTACCACTCACATGTTCCAGGCTGTCATGGAGGCACAGACACGAATGGAGAGGTACACCAGACAGGGACTAAGGGCACAGAGGGCTCATAACACCTCTGTAAATTACAGTATCCGTGACCTAGCAGGTGCCATACGTAATTACACTGAGGTCATTGACAGACATTGGGGTGAGACATTGGATGTCCTCCACAATGTCATGTCCATGTGTCAGGACAGTGCAGGACAGATGAGACGTCGACGTGGATGTATGCCAGCAACATCAGCAGCTGGAGGTCGCTGTGGACGTCCAGCAAGTCACAGCTGCTCCTGTAGTGCCAGTACCAGCCCCAGCAATGTTGGGGGGGGCTGTCCATAGACTGTCCTAGAAGACCACGTGCCTCTGGCTAGTCCCAGCAGGGACCTGGATCCAGTGGACATATGTCAACCTCTTCGGATAGTACCCAGTCTGGATTAGTACCTGATACTGTCTGTAGCACCCCTGCCAGGCACAGGTTCCGTATCCATGGCCAAAGACGGTGATCTGTAAAGCCTGCCAGGTACAGTCTGTAGCAGTCTCATAAATCCCAATATATGGCAGCTACATGGTGGAACTGTGTGCATGCAGACACACACACATAAACCAGAAACCTAGGGCAAACACATACCCACACACACTGCATCAACACTGGCCCATAACAGTACTCATGGCCCTCACACACACACACACTCACACACACATGTCGATTGTATGGCTCAGTGTAGGCCTCTGGCAAACCAACAACACACCCTGTGCATATGATGAAACCTGTGCCACCTCCTGTCATCTGTAACATTGATGCAGGAACAGGCTAACATGGTGCTGATGCACAGGGTGACTTTAATAAAGTATAGCAATGGTTGAATGTGTAGCATGTTGTCAGCAGTAAAGTGTAATGATATCCTTGAAGGTATAGCTGAGCAGGCATGATGTATTAAAGCTGTAATTAACAATGCTGTATTGCTTCCACCAGTGTTTATTCCAACTGTGTTTTGTTTGCCCATGTGCCACTTGGCTGATGTGTGTAGTCGTGTCAACATGTGTTATACAGTGGAGAGTAAGTGTGGGGTGTGTGCAGCACAGGTCTGCAGGTGTACATTTGTGAACATGGTGGAGGTGAACTGTCTGCATGTACATGCATATTGGACACATGGGCAGGGTGACATGCCCTGTATTGGCCAGTGTTAACACACCATACTTTCTATTGGTGGCCAGTATGCATTGTACTACACACACTTTGGAACTTGAGTACACATGTGTGTGTATGACACGGGTTGACACTGTGCTGTGGGTGATGCTGTTGTTGCTATCTGTCATTGGTTTGCATTACTAAGGTTAACCCTGTCCCAGCTCATAATCCTTTATTAATGCACACTGCTCACCTACAGGGTTGCATGGACCGTGCTATCACAAACACAAGAAATTCTCACTTATACAGTAAAAGTGCATTAGTCTCATGGACCCCTGCCATAAACTAAATATATAATAGAAGGTGTGAAGTTGTACCAAAAGAGTTACATACCAAGAAGGGATAACCTCTCTGGTCAGTACCATTGGGAAAATACAATCCCTCAATAAACATACGAGGTAAGCTTCAAAATACAAAATGGCAAGGATTCCAAAGACAACACTAAAGCTTTCTTCAGTGTTGTTCATAATCTACAGGGGAAATCTCAGATCGGGTCACAGTTAATGTAAATGGTTACAAAGTACACTTATCTGACTGAAATTGCCAATTCCTTGTCAGACAGTTTGAATGCAGATTTCACCACCCTGTCATTACACAAGGGCCACATTTCCAGACCTGAAGAATGTAAAACCTGATGATTCACAGACACTCTATTTAAAATCTGCAAGGCAGGGGAAGGAGGGTGTGGTATCAGGAATGTAGGGAGATGGACATCTGAAGTTATGGGAGTACATGAAGTGTTATGTAAAAGATGTTATGTGATCCCATCTCATTCAAGATGATGGAGATGGGACCTGGCACCTGAATCCTGGGTGGCTCACTGGAAAAAACTCCTGAGTACCGTGGAAGGAACCAAAAAGAGCTCGCCCGATGCCATGCCGCCATGTGGAATGAAATGAAAAATATGAGTGTAAAAGGACCAAGTACCAAGTAAGGTCAATAATGCTCAGCTGTAGGAAAAAAAAGCAGCTTTGATAGATGATGCAAGTTGCTTATTGAAGAAGAATAGGCCTGAGCAGCAACGTCTCTGGATCCATTTTGAGATGTAGTTTTTGTGATGTTTTGGCCCCAATTTATTATCTGAGAAGGACAACAACTGGTCTGACTTACTCGTTGCTGAGTCCTGTCTAAATAGAAGCGTGCAGAAGCGCATTGCCTGTGAACATCCAATTTATGGAGTGTATTTCTTTCTCATTTTGGAATTGGAAACTAAAATTTCTAGAGATTGTTGAAGACAGAACTTGGAAAACAGACCTTCGGGACACAAAGGATGGATTAGGCTAGAGATAGATATCTTTGGATGAAATCAGATGGTGATATTTTAATAGACAGGGCTTGAAGCTCTCTTGCTCTTTCTTATTGTCAAGTAATAGCCACTAATGATGCTTATTTTGAAGACAGATATTTTAATTGTTCAAGGGGCCGTTTCAATGGGATGTTATAAATCAAGATCCTAAAAATGCAGGATGAAAAAAAGGTGGAGTGAAAAAGGAAACTGGTTTTTTTATGAATGTAAGCACTTCCTGCCGCTCATCAAAGGAGGATCCGTGGATTCATGGAAGAATGGATCCGTGGGATTCATGGAATTTAGAGATAGCAGATAGTTGAACTTATTATCCCTTTAAAAAGATCCCTGAACTCTGGGACTTTAAGAAGGTCAAGGTGTAAGCCCTTGAGTTGTGGATAGGAGTGCTTCCCCTAGTTACTTCCTGAGATACAAACCCTCTTCACTTACTAGAGGCACACTTAACAAAATGTGGTTTAAATAAGACAATGTGTGTCTTCTAACTAAGGTCGAAGTGTGTCTCGAGTGGAGGAGCCAAGTGGAGGAGCCAAGCTGATGCCAAAGTCCCATGCCAAAGTCTGCAAACTGAGATCCATTATGATGATTAGCCCTCGTCCACCATGCTAATCTGCATCAGGAAACCATAGCTTTTGATTTCAGGTAAGAGCACCATTCGATTTGAGGCCAGTATGGGGCAAGAGTAAACTATGGAAGGGAAAGAGGAGAAGCTTGGAAGAGTGGCTGGAGGAGTGGTTGTGGGAAGCAACCCTAGAGCAGAGGTTGCTTGGCCACCTGATGCCGAGAGCATCCATGGAAACCAAGGAAGAACCCGCGCAACTTGGAGAAGAACCTTTGGTGGAGGTGTTTCTTGGCCTAAACAGGTCTAGGCACGCGCCCCTGGGCTGAAAAACATGGGTTTGAATTGTCCTGCCCTCTGAGAAAATCTGTGAGCTGGATTTCCGCGGGATGAGAGAATGTTCGCCGAAGCGTGACTCTGCTACAGCCCATTCCTACACTCTCATGGCCTCTCTAAAGGGGATACGATCCTGCCGCCTCTGCATGGCCTTCTCTCTGGCAAACCTTACCTTGTGTCTGTGTGGATGTCCTTGAGATGCCCCTGATACAGGACTTGTGAAGGTGGATGCAGGAAAATGCCTGTAGGCGATGATCCACAAGGCTGATGGGAGAAGAGCTGATGTCGAAGCCAGGAGCCTGTGAGAAGCCAATCCGTCCGGAGCCTGCGAGCTCCTGAACCCCAGCCTATCTGTCGTCAGGGTAAGACACTGAGGGCACTGGAAAAGGGAGGTAGGGACACTGAGGGGTCCTCTGAAGGGTTTTCCCTGAAGGGTTGATGTCTGAAGGGTGTTCCCATGATGATGTGATTGAGGGGAAGTTCATGAGCGCGGAATTGAGTGGAAGATTTGATTGAGGTATATTCCTCTGATGTGTTGACCTGTAGAATAAAAATGTGTAGAGGCAGTAAGAACTAACCTTGGCATCCTCAGACATTGAGCTTGGCTGGACCTTTGGAGATCTGGCTGGGGCTGATCTCTGGCTGCAGCTGGTTCCTTCGGCCCTTGGAGGTTCGGTTCATCTTTCTTGAGCCTAATCTCACCTATTATTCCTTTATGCGCTGGAGGGGCAAGACAGACTTGACCAATTGAATGAAGGCCCCAGGACTTTGACCCAGGGAGATGGTGGCTTTGAGGTTTGGAGATGATGGATGCTGGGTGTCAGGCATACAAGCCTCAGATGGGCGAACACTTGGGGAGGTTTCGTCGCCGAGACAGGGGTGCACTTCATCCAAGGCCAGGGGTGAGCCGTGACCACTGTGGGGGCTGTGGTGTGAGAGGTGGGGGAGACACAAGAAATACCTGCAGCTCCTCATGAAAATTGGTAGTTGAACTGGCTGCACCTTTTGTGATAAGAAATGTCTCCCTACGTGAGATGAGGTTGTGGAGCATTTCTATAGCCTTCATGTGAGGTCTATGGATGACAGCGCGAATCCCTCTCCAACACCGGGAGTGAAATTTGAGGTCTAGATATTTAGAATTTGGATTGTGAGAACGGTACCCTCAGGAATTTGGCATCCAATATTGGTAACAGTCTGCATCGATTTTGGGGATGGTCTGTCTTTGTGAGTTGTTTTTTGATCCGTTTCAGCTTGCTGAACAGTTGGATGGGTTTTGTAGTTGGGCAGGGGGTTTCCTGGGTCTGCACTTGAGCTTGACTGCATTTGGTCCGGACTTTGGAATGGGGGGGCATGCACCTAATTCCTGCATGTCACCGGAGTGAGTGACTGACCATCTCCTAGGTGGTTGGCTCCTGGAAGCACAGCGGAGGTGCTTCCTGAACGACGGGCCGCTCTCAGGTCGTGCTTGGGCGGAAGAGCCACTCGGTGGACAGAGGCTGAGGGTCCTCTCCCCTCCAGGGCCTCCCTTGTGAATGAAACGGCTGCCTCCGGGACTCTGCGCGCTTCCCGAGTGGGAGCGAACTTGCCTGATTTTGGAACAGATTTTCCCCGGAGAAGCCTTGGCCTTTTTTCTTGGGTGGGCCTTCCTCCTTTTGGCTCCTCTGCTAACTCACACATCCGCTCCGGCCTGGCCCGCAGAGGGGTCGCTTTCACTCTGGGTCCAAACACGGCGGTGTTCTTTCACCTGCGTCCGCCAGGAAGAGACCTAGGCCTCCAAGAAAGACAAGAAGGAGCCGCCGGCCTCCCACGGAAAGGACGCCTGTGCCTACTCTCTTCAAACCGCCACGCCCAGCCTGAAAGCTTCGGCACTCCGCCGAGTCACGCCTGCAAAACGAGAGGGAGCCATGAAAGTGCTAGCGGACTGGAGAGAGCCGCCAACTGTTACAACGAGCCGAGTCTGACAACTCCTTATTAAGACCCTCCAGGAGTCTCGACAATGTCTTTGTAAAGTCAGAGACTCCAGGTGGTAAACAAAGCAACAGTTAGAGACCTTACTCCATGAAGGCTACTGAGGGACTCAGTCGGACGACCTATCCTCTATTCTAGACTCTGCACCTTAGATCAGATGTGATGGATTTAACCAGAACTGCATACTGCCCCAGTTGTGTAGGAGCAGATGAACCGGGGCACTACGGCTGGATTTAAAGGGGAGTAACCCTTAGTTCCGAATCCATAGGAATTCGAATCCCCACGCGACGACTAAATCCAGGCCCCCAAGCTCGACGGGCTAATCAATAAAGGCCTTGAGGGGGCTGGTCATGATCTAAAGAGATAGGAGAGGGGCGTGAGGGCTGAGCCCTGAAGGCCTGCCGAGGCAAGATGTTCGAGGAAGAGACATCCATAGAGGAGCGACTCTGTTGTTTGAGGATCAATATCCATTCTCCGATGACCAAGACATAATCCAGGGACTACTGATAGGCTCCGGGCACGATCTTCCTCGGGAAGCACTCGTGATGACTGGGAGTCCAGGATTGGGAATCACGATCTTGGAGTGGGTTCCTCTGGCTCAGGACAAGACCCTCAGAAGAGGGGGTGGGAACTTCACCAGGGTAGGGACAGGCTGGGGCGGGCGTGCTACGGAGAGGGAGTAGGAGGCCTCCACTCTCCGCTCTTCAGGAAGGTGCTGAATCCTCGGAGAGAGCAGTGAAATCCCCGGCCAAGGCACCAGCGACACTCCCAGAAGCCGGGGCAGACAGGGAGGCTCGCTTGCCCAGTTGAAGGGCGCATCACCCGGAGGCTCAGCCGGCGAAGTCCGCCCAGAGGGGGACGGGAACGGAAAGCCCGGGTCCCGGTCAAGCCGTGAGACTCCTCCACCCGGTGGCAGTCAGGTCCGACCCGAGGGCTCGGTTGGGTAAGGGTCCCGGCTGTAGAGATAGATCTCCCGCGGCCATGGGCACCCGGCCGACGGGGGCGAGGTCGAAAACATATGGGCAATGGGGTGGGTTTGCGAAAGCCGGAGAACCACCTCTAGGTCTATATCAACAAATTTTGGATTCTCGGGACCTGGGAAGTCTTGAGCACCTATCCTGTTTCCCAATCGGGCGCTTAGGGGACGGGACCGCAGGGGACCAGGGCGAATCGGGCGCGCCGAAACGCCCGCGACCAGGACCTGATCCGAGGCGCGCGGATGACTTCGGCGCCAGGAGGAAGTGGGTCACCAGGCGAGTCCCCTGTCAGGTACCCGGCGTGCGTACACGGAGTGGCGCACCAGAAGGCCACTCCTTGTCGGGCTCCGAGGCAGTGAGCGCAGCAAGGTGACCCCGAGTCTCGATGCCATCGGCCTGCCTCGGCTGGAGGAGTCGACATACTCGCTTCTGGAGGCAGACTCAGGCGCAGAGACGAAGGTCTGGCAAAAGAAGGTTTTCTTTTTGTGGGTCTTCACAAATCTGAAGGTTTCTCTGGGAGGAGCCGAGGACCAACTTTTGGCAAGAGCTGGAGCGAAGACAACAAGGCTTCAAAGGAATGACCAAATTCATGAATTAATTATTTTTTCCATCCCTTGGCCTCATCTAGAGGAAATTTAGTACATTACGCCATGACTGCAGAAGTGCTTAAAAGTCAAAAACAAAAAACACAAAAGCCCAAGGTATCATCAGTAACAGACATCTTTAAACAACAACTAGAGGGAAATTTATTTTTTGTAGAATTAGGGGCTTGAGACAGACAAGGAACTAAACAACACAGGAAACTTAACAATACAAAGGCTTAACCGGGAAAATTTAAAAACACACAGAAACAGTATACAGTAAACACTAAAACAAGAAAAACCACAACACTAAAAAAAAACTCTACCAATCAAGTGAAAGCCGGTACTAAAAGCATACAATGCAAAACAAACAGAAAAAGTCATAGCAACAGTAAACCAAAAAAAAGCAAAATTCAAGCAACAAAGGTAAAAACAAAGCCAGTTGCTAAACGTTTTTACTGATACAGCAGCAACTGACAACGCCCTAAAAGTTGTTACCAGCGGGAGAGACTCTTAACCATCGTGTGTGCAAGAGCTGCAAACGAGCTCTAAGCTGCAACCCACATCCTGGGATATAGTAAGTTTGCAGCATAAACATCATCTCTTTAACAAAGTACACACCACAGTGGCAATGGTACTGGACAGTGTCCCTGGCTGTGTCATACACAAGCTGAGATATGAAGTCACCACTCACCTAAACGCTCTGTCTAGATACAGCCTCTATACAGGTTACATACTTGTGGAATGACACAAGTAATGGTGTTCATAGTCCACAAGGGTTGAGCTACAACGTCTTCTTCTTCTTCTCCTTTTGGATGCTCCCATTAGGGGTTGCCACAGTACATAATTTCTTCCTGGCCTCTGCATCTTGCGCTATCACACCATCCAACTGCATGTCCTCTCTCACCACAGCCATAAACCTCATCTTAGGCATTCCTCTTTTCCTGTTACTTGGTGGCTTCATCCTTAGCATCTATTTCACAATATACTCTGCATCCCTCCTCAGCACATGTAGAAACTAACTTAATCCTGCCTATCTGGCATGGTCTACTAACCTTCAAACCTGGCCTGACCCTCTAATATACTTATTCTTAAACCTGTCCACCCTCATCACACCCAGTGCAAATGTTAACATAAATTGATTAAGGGTAGAACTACAACAGGTCCTGGAAACTCTCACCCTATAAGCCAGACCAATGTTATCTGGAAGGCTATGGAGCACAGCATTATGGAACTCATTAACAGAGACATTATGAACCTGCAAACACTGCACAATACCCACTTAGGTTCTCTAGAGGCCAGATCATGGTTCCTACACCTAGTAGACTTCAAGCCAGTCAACAAGGCTATAGGTGAGGGAGGGGAGGTCAACACAGCCAAGCTATATCTCACCAGCAATTCATACCCATCCCACATACTGGTATTATACATAACCTCAACAGACTGACCATAAACGATTGTTAGATGATGGCTTGACAACTGATGCACAGATGTAGGACACACAGTAACATTTGCAGCCTCCATGTACTAATCTATGCCAGTAACAAGTGGTATTCACCTGCACTCAGTCCTGGGACCACTCCTGTTTGGCATATAGCTTTCTTAGGTACAAGCAAAGACAGTAGGGATATGTCTGCCCATGTTTGATGACAATGCATACTGTGGGCTATACTTTATTCTCCAGATGACACACACACCCTCCAAAAGGGTATCATACAGATACCTGGTGTCAAACTCATGCTGTAAAGCTATAAGCCTAAGAAAGCATAGTTATCCACTTTTAGAAAATAAAGTATCCCCAGAGTACCACATAGGTAGTAGCCCCCAAAATGCGGAACAGGTACTAATGTATACATAGAGCCATGTATTAGGTCATCTCTCCTTTGATGATCACATTACCAAAGGGTTTTGGAAATCCCTCTGTGCAGCACATAAGTAATAAAGGGCTTGCATGCAGATCCACAGAGGTTGTTGCACACCTATAATGATTATCCATCTTTACCAGACTTTGCTTGCTTTGGAACAGGTTTCAAATATAGTTCAAGCATAAACCCCCACTCACACTCTTCAATAGAAGCCGTGATGAGTGGATGTGAAACGGAAGACATAGCCCAGGGATCACTGCAGTGGCTAAGCTTGTCACAAGCATACAGAAATGACCTAAGGTCTGGAAAGCGCTAGCACGCTCTGGCAAAGATAACACATGCGTTCAAGGAGAAAGCAGAGTATCCGCCTATGAAATACTTGAGGTCACATGCATGTATATGGATTTGCCCCACAGCTACCTTATATGTGTAATGCACATACAGTTGTCATTGTGATATGTCATACACTAGAAAAATCAAAACCCACTCCACACTGGCCAATGGTGTCACACACCTGGAGCACAGACACACACACAACAAGTGTGAGATTCAAACTCTTTCTTAACTACATTATGATACTACAGCAGTATGCATTTACATGACACGCTATACACATTACTGGAATTTCACCTTTCCACAGGTATATTTGTAGGTTGGTGACATCATCAGACTTGACAAAGATGAGTATACCACTTTTAAGGGGTGTGAGTAGTCTCCAAAAAGGTTACTCCTTCCCAGGGAGAAGCACACACACAGTAGGTAAGTGCAGGATTCAAACTCCTACCTAATTACATTATGATACTACAGCAGTATGCATTTACACGACATGCTATACACATCACTGGGATTTTGCCTTTCCACAGGTATATTTGTAGGATGGTGACATCATCAGACTTGACAAAGATGAGAATACCACTTTTAAGAGGTGTGAGTAGTCTCCAAAAAGGTCACTCCTACCCAGGAAGGCACACACACAGATGGCAAGTGCAGTATTCAAACCCCAACCTAACTATATTATGATATTACTGCAGTACGCATTTACACAACACGCTATACACATTACAGGGATTACACTTTTCCACATGTATATTTGTAGGATGGTGACATCATCAGACTTGACAAAGATGAGTATACCACTTTTAAGGTGTATGAATAGTCTCCAAAAAGGTTGCTGCTTCCCAGGGAGATAAACACACACACACACACACACACACACACACACAGTTGGCAAGTGCAGGATTCAAACCCCTACTGAACTACATTACGATATTACAGTAGCACACATTTACACAACACGCTATACACATGACAGGGATTTTATTTTTCCACAGGTATATTTTTAGGATGGTGACATCATGAGACTTGACAAAGATGAGTATACCACTTTTAAGGTATGTGAGTAGTCTCCAAAAAGGTTGCTCCTCCCCAGGGAGAGACAGACACACACACACACACACACACACACACACACACACACACACACACACACACACACACACACACACACAGTTGGCAAGTGCGGTGTTCTTAATCCAAACTAAGTACTTCTTTACACTTCAGCAAGCAATATGGAGTTACATGGTGCAATACAGACATTACTTGCTGACAGTCTGCACAAAGGTTTTTTTCACATTTGCTAACCTCAGCAGGCTTATCATACTAGGTGTATTGTGAGTATATTGTATGCATAGGCCATGACCATATCATATATGGGCTGATGCACCACATGCTGGCACACACAGGGTCAAACCTTGAGTAGCATCTTACCTTGATAAACTTCAAGCTGAGCTTCTGGTGTCATTCAAACGGGATCCAGTCTCTGTCTGCCTGTGATGACATGATAGACAAGCCTTGTTGCTTCGCTACAGATGGTTTGCATCTGTCGCCCCTATGCTTCTGAATACCGGCCAAGGCTCTTGCTGTCCCCATATTACCTTTTTTAGGCAAAGCTCAAAGGTTCATAGGTAGGTACTAGGCTATCGGCCCTGGGGCCTATACAAGCCCAGCCAAAAAGGTACCCTGGCTTTTGCCATCCAAGAAATTTATTTTCCTGTGCCACTGTCGAGCAGAGACACAGAAGTGATCCCCAGGGTGAATTTCCTATTTCTCATCCAATCATCAAGATTCTTCTTGAAGAGTGCTAATGAGGAGCTTTGTTTGATATAGATAGGTAGTTTATTCTGGAGTATGTGAAGTCTCTGGGACCGGAATGTATCCCTCCGGCATGTTCTGTTTATTGTGGTGACAAGGTTTAGATCCCTAGAGCGTGTAGGTTCATAGGTTCATACGTAGGTACTAGGCTATCTGCCCAAGGGCATTTATAAGCCTAGCCAGAATGTGTTGGCTTTCGCCTCCCTTTTAAATTAGTTTCCTGGGCCTCTGTCTAGCAGGGCCACTGAAGTGATCCCAGGGGTACATTTACAATTTCCCACCCACTCGTCAAGATTCCTCTTGAAGAGAGTCTGTGAGGGACTCTGCCTAACATCAACTGGGATTCTGTTCCAGAGCGAGGGAAGTCTCTGGGACAGGAATCTATCCCTCCAGCACGTCCATTGCTTTGCTGAGGTTTAATTCACTGGAGTGTGTGGCTCTAAGAGATTTGTTTTTCTTGAGGTGGAGCATATCCACAGATCACCTCTGAGCAGGCAGTAATCAACCAAGTAGAGCTGGAGTTTCTTTAGTCGAGCTGCATAGGGCATCTCTTTGAGGCCCATGATCCTCTTGGTGAGGTACTTCTGTGGTCTTACCAGCTGTTGCATGTGCCAATTAAGGTACATACCAAATGGGGCATTGTACTCTATTATGGGCCTAATGAGTGATGAGTAGATGGGCACAATGACCTTGATCTAGACGTAAACCCTTTTGTGATTAGGTGAGCTACATAGAAGGAATATGTAACCACTTTGGCAATGTGATTATCAAAGGAGAGGTTACTATCTACTTGGGTCCCCAGGTCCCTAATTACATTTTCCGTACCTAGTGGATTACCACCTATGTGGTAATTCGTGGGCACTTTGTTTTTTTCCAAAGGGGATGACTATGCATTTTTTGGCATTCAGCTTGAGGCCATGGTTTTGACACCAGGTATCTGTCTCTTTAAGACCCTTCTGGAGGATGTCTGTGTCAGCCAGAGAGTCGATTATGGCCCCCAGTTTGCAGTCATCTGCGAACTTGGTCAGCCATAGTCCTCCCGTGCTTGCCTGTACCTCAGAGAAGTGCATACTGAACAGGAGGGGTCCCAGGACCGAGACCTGTGTGATGCCACTTGTGACTGGTTTAGAGTCGGATATGGCACCCGCAACTCTGACCATGTGTGTTCTATCCGTGAGCCAGTTGGCCACCCATCTCGTGACATAGGGGTTAATGTTCAAGCTGGTAAGCTTGTCTATGATGCCAGAGTGGGGAATGGTGTCAAAGGCCTTAGTGAGGTCCAGGTAGGCTGTGTGGACTACCTTCCTTTCATCTATGGCCTTGGTAACTGTTTCAAAGAAGTCAACTAGGTTTAGGAGGCAAGATCTGCCTTTAACAAAGCCAAATTGGGTAGGGTCCAGTGTCTGGTGCTTCCCAATTTCTCTGTTTATGAGTTCCATGATAATTCGCTCCATAGCTTTGCAGACCAGGCTGGTCAGGCTTATAGGGCGAGAGTTCCCAGGTTCTGTTGTGGCACCACCTTTGTGGAGTGGGATGACTGTTGCTGTACGCCATTCTTTGGGTACATAGCCTGTGGTAAGGCTGAGTCTGAACAGTGAATTTAGGTGAGGGTTTAGTTCCTTTTGGAGCTCTTGTAAGACGCAGCTGGAACACCATCTGGTCCCACTGATGCTGTGTTCTTAGCTTTGGAGAGGGCTGTTTTTACCTGCATGTCCGTGATGTCTGGGGCTCTGCATTCTTCTGGGATGGACATAGGCCCTTTTGGGGGTGGGGGTGGGGGTGAAGTCTGCACTAAACTTGTCCGCCAGGATGTTAGCAATGTCAGTTGGTTCAGTGTATTTTTTGACATTTTGCAGTAGCTCAAAGCATATCTGAGAGTTGCCACCTAAATGTTTGATATAGCTAAAGAAGGCTTTGTGGTTATCTTTAGATTCCTTGGCAATTTTTCTTTAGAAACTGGCCATGGATGATTTTATGAGCGATCATAATTTCTTACTAATAATGATCAGTGATGCCTTTTTGGAATTTTGCTCTATCATGTAGCAGTTTCCTCCTTCTGTTGTATAGCTTATTTATGGCCAAGGACCACCAGACTGGTTTCCTCTTTTTGGAGGAGTGAGTCTTGGTTTTACTCGGGATGGCTCGATCCATGCATCCCTGTAGATGCTCATATAATGCACTTGTAAAGGATTCTGCGGATTGGATAGCATTATCCTGTAGCAAGGGGGCTCTGAAACTTTCCACTTCAGTCTTGAGAAGTGTGAAGTTTGCTTTTGAAAAGTTTTTCACAGTGGTTTCATTGACTGGGGGTGGGGTTGGGATGTGGATGTCCAGTGTGACTACTTTATGATCTAATCTTACCAGCGAGGGGTTTACCTCTGGTGTGGAACACTGATTCCCCATGTTGGTGATGATCAGGTCCAGTATGTTGTCACCTCTAGTGGGCTTGGTGACCACCTGTTCCAGGGCGTTTGAGTTTATAAACGCTAGGAAGCATCGGGGAAAGGAGTTTGTACTTGAGTAATTCTCCCAGTTAATGTTTGGGTAGTTGAAATCTCCTAATATCATGGTGTTTGGTAGGACCTTTACATTTTCCAGTGTTCTCAGGAATGCTGAGTGAGGGTCCTGAGACAAGGTAGGTTATCTGTAGCAGGCTACGATCTGATAAGCAGCTTTGCCCACTGTTAGTTGCACTTGGATGGTCTCCAAGGCCTCGTGCTGTGCCACTAACCTGGAGGTGTGGGTATCCTTTATAAAAATGGATACACCCCCTCCTTTTGTATTTCAGTCCGGGTTTTGGGGCCGAAGCTAGGAGAGACTGGGATTTCTTTAAGTGGAGCATGTCCAACAGCTCTGTGTTTGACATAGCTTTGTATGTTAGGCAGAGATCACCTCTGAGTAGGCGATATGCGACAGAGTAAAGCTGGAGTGTTTTGAGATGGTCTGTGTAGGGCATGTATTTGAGGCAGCTAATCCTCTTTGTGAGGTATTTCTACGGGCTTTCCAGTTGTTGTAGATGTCTTGTGAGGTACATATCAAAAGGGGCGTTGTACTCTATAATGGATCTAATGAGTGATGAGTAGAGGGGCACAATGACCTCTTTTTTTCTGCATGAGAAACCTTTTGTGATGAGGTGTGCCACGTAGAAGGATTTCCTGACTACTGTGGTGATGTGATTATCAAAGGAGAGTCTACTGACCACCTGTGTCCCAAGGTCTCTTATCACACTTTCAGTGTTAAGTATACTACCATCTATGTTGTAGTTCATGGGTACAGAGTTTTTACCAAAGGGGATGACAATGCACTTTTTGGCATTGAGCTTGAGGCCATGGCTTTGACACCAGGCATCTGTCTCAGTGAGGCCCTTTTGTAGGATGTCCACATCGTTAGTAGTTTCGATTATGGCTCCTAGTTTGCAGTCATCTGGGAGGAACTTCATAAGCCAAAGACATTCTGTGTTAGCCTGTAGTTCAGGGAAGTAGATACCAAACAGGACAGGACACAGGACTGAACCTTGTGGTACTCCACTTGTCACTGGTCTGAAGTCCGACTTGGAGTATGCTACTTTCACAGTGTGGGTTCTGTCAGTGAGCCAGTTGGCAACCCATCATGTGACATAGGGATTTATACCTAGTTTAGTGAGTTTATCTATAATTCCAGAGTGGAGGATGGTGTCCAAAGCCTTGGCAAGATCTAGATAGGCTGTGTGAACCACCTTACCCTTGTCTACGGCTTTGGTGACTGCTTCGAAGAAGTCTATCAGGTTTAGGAGACATGATCTGCCTTTTCCAAACCTGAAATGGTTGTGGTCCAGAGTTTGGAGATTGCTAATGTCTTTGTTTATAAGTTCTATGATAATACGTTCCATGGCCTTGCAGACCAGGCTCATCAGGCTTATGGGGTGCTAGTTCCCGGGGTATGTGGTGGCTCCCCCCTTGTGTAGTGGGATAACCGTCGCTGTGCACCATTCAGCAGGCACAAAGCCTGAGTTGAGGCTATGACTGAACATGGTACTTAGGTGTGGTGCCATTTCGTTCTGTAGTTCGTGTAGAGCGCAGCCTGGGATGTTATCTGGTCCCATGGATGCTGTGTTCCTGGCTTTGGACAGTGTTTTTTACCTGTGCCGCCGTGATGATAGCAACTTTGCATTCTTCCAGTATAGAGATGGGCTCTTTCATGGGTGAGAGGGGGGTAAAGTTAGCACTGCTCCTATCTGCCAGGATGTTGGCAATATCAGTTGGGTCTGTATATTTAGTGCCATTGTGCTGTAACAGAGCAGATCTGAGTGTTGCCACTGTGATTCTTGACATTGCTATAGAATGCTTTGTGGTTGTCTTTAGAATCAGTGGCGATTTTGTTTTCGTAACTAGCTTTGGAGGATTTTATCAGGGATTGCAGCTTCTTATTGAGGCTGACCATGGAGCTCCTCCACTCATGGGTTTTACCCTCTTTTGCAACAGTTTCTTCCTTCTGTTGTGCAGTTTGTTTATGGCAGGGGACCACCAGATTGGCTCCTTTTCTTGGAGGATAGCGTCTTGGTTCTGTTTGAGATGGCACAATCCATGCACTCATGTAAGTGCTTATAAAGTGCAATTGTGTAGGATTCAGTAGTCATAATTATATTGTCCATCTGCATGGATGCCCTGAAGTTCACCACTTCTGTCTTAAGAATCATGAAGTTGTCTTTGGAGATATTTTTAACATGGTTTCCTTAATGGGGGGTGGGGGCAGAATGTGGATATGTAGGGTAATTAGCTTATGGTCAGATCGGACCAATGAGGCATTGACTTCAGGTGTGGAACACCAGTCACTCAGGACAAACCAAACTCCATAACCAACACAAATAACCACAAAGTGAGCTAAATGCTACTCATTGCAAGAAGTCTCAGCCTCCAGATGCACACACTCGAGGCACGTCTCAGTAGTTCCCTAGGCCTCTGTGTAGTAGAGCTGATGAAGTGATCCATGGTGTGACAGTTCAGTTTCACATACACTCATCAAGGCTCCTCTGGAAGAGTGTCAGTTAGGGACTCAGCTTAATGTAGGTTGGGAGCCTGTTCCAAAGCAAGGGAAGTCTGTGAGTTAGCAATATATCCCTCCAACATGTTCTGTTTATTGTTGTGATGATGATATCCCTAGAGCATGTGGCACAGTGAGCTTGGGTTTACTTCAGATAGCATATGTACATCAGTTCTGCAATGGACATGGACCTGTCTGTTGGGCAGAGATCGCCTGAGTAGGCAGTATGCAACAGAGTACAGACTGAGTTAAATTCAGTCTTGTTGCATGGGGCAACTGTTTGAGGCCAGTAATCCTCTTGTAGATGTACTTTAGTGGTCTTTCCAGCTGCAGAAGGTGCCTAGTCAGATTCACAGTAAGTGTGCCGTGACCCCCTCTGATGTGTCTGATGACTGATGAGTAGAGGGAACCTCCTTTGACCTACATGCAAAGACCTTGGCAATTTGTGGGAACACATAGCATGATTTTCTAACCACTTTGTGAATGTGTTTCTGGAAGTAGAGATGACTATCCACATGTGTCCATAGATCCCTTATTATTACCTCCATATTTAGGGTGTTGGCACCTATGTGGTATTTGTATGACTGTAGCTGGAGGCCATAATTTTGACACCACATCTGTCTGACTGAGACCCTTTTTAAGGATGTCTCTGTTGTCCCAAACATTGATTATGACAACCTTTTTGCAGTCATCCACAAACTTTGCTAAACATAGCCCTCGTGTGTTTGACTGTATTTCTGAAAAGTATATACCAGACAGGAGGGGTCCCAGGACTGAGTCGTGGGGGACAGCAGTTGTTACCAGCTTGAACAGAAGACCACAATTCTTACCTTGTGGGATTTATCTGTGCCCCAGTTGTCAATCCATCAGATGACAAACGTGTTTATGCACAGGTTGTTGATTTTGTAGATACAACATGTGTGTGTGGGATGTTGGAAAAGGGCTTTTCAAGGTCTATGTAGGTCATGTGGAGCTCATTTCATTGATGTATGTCCTGGGTGATTGCCTTGCAAACTGTCTAGCAGGTTTAGGAACCATGATCTGCCCCTGACCAAACCACAATGTGTAGCGTTGGGTGTTTGCAGGCTTCCAATAGCTCTGTTTATGAGTTCCATAATGATGGACTCCATGGCCTTGCAGAGCAGGCTTATTAGGCTTATAAGACTATAGTTCCCATTGTCTGTTGTGCACTGACACTTGTGGAGTGTGCCAAATGTTGCTGTGACCCATTCAACAGTTACAGTTACAGAGGGTGAGTCTCAACAGACCGTTCAGGTGCAGGGTCTGTTTGTTTTGGAGTTCACATATGACACAGCCAGGGAAACCATGTCATCCCAAAGACACCATGTTTTTAGGTTTGGATAGAGCTGTTTAACCATTGTATATGTGATTTCTGAGTTTTCACAATCTCCAGGTATGGTAATGGGTGCTTTTGTCAGTGAGAGGGGGGTAAATATGTATGAACCTGTCTGACAAGATGTTGGCAATGGCAGTCATGTACATGTATTCATTTACACTTTGCACTGACTCAGAACATATATGAGTTTACATTGATATTTATGACATAGCGAAAGAAAGCTTCATGGTTTTCTATGGACTCTTTGGCAATATTTTTGCCAGAACATGGATTGGATAATGTTAGAAGTGCTCATTGTTTATTGATGATACTGATCGGAGATTTACTGATCTTCTTTGAATTTTCACTTTCATTGAACAACTTAAGTATTTGTAGTACATAGTTTGATTATGACAGGGGTCCAATATATTATATGGGTCTGTTTTCATATCACTGTGTGCGCAAGGCAGGATTGGTGAATAGTGACAAGTGTCTGGAGTAAGAACTGCAACTGCCAGATATGTGTGGCCCACTGCTGTACTCAGACATGGCCTAAGTGTCTGAGCATGCCCAGTATGACCTTTCAGTATGTTGCTGACTGAAATTTGCTAAATTTGTTTAAGTGTGTGAGCATGCCCACTATGGGCATATATACTATATGTGTGTGAAAAATCAAGTTGGTTTTTACTTCAGGGCTCACTTTTGTGTTGTACATTGACAGAAAGCACGCTGTGCCTGCAGGGCTTCCCTGAGTCAATTTGCATAGACTTATCAACATTTCTACATACAGGGGAGACAGCTATTATTTGTACATTTCTACCCGGGGGGGGGGGCACACCTGATTGTTACTGTGGGTGTACATAGGATGAGGGGTAAACCTGACACACATTTGCTAGGCCTGCACTGCTATGTCAGGTACTCCATTTCAGTCTGTACTGTTGCCTATCGTACTGGCTTGAGGCATACCACTGTACTACAGACCTTAGCTTCCAATTACACGCATATTAGTTTGTGACTTCATAGCCTACCCAACCCACATCACACTGTCTGGCCTGCTGTTATCTGTCGGCATAGGCCTGGGGGAGGTTACTCATATGCCTCTTCAGAGGGCAGGATACAGCATTTGTTTGTGTTTGCGTTTGTCTACAATTGTCCGGCTGGCTGTGACTATTAGGTATGTGACCCTCCCAACTGGTATGTGTGAGTGACTTAAGTTGTGTCTATGCCAGTGAAATGCTGTAATGACTTAGTGGTTCAGTACTGTGACTATAGTGCACAGTATCCCGAGTTCGAGCCCTGTCACTGCTTTTTATTTTCCTGCTGGGCAGACGTGACTGGTTAAGGAACAGTAAAGCAGGTGTGGGCATGTTTACCCGACTTTGCTCGACTTTGCCCAAAATTGCCCGACTTTGCCCAACATTGCCCAACTTTGCCCGACATTGCGCTGGTTATCCCGGTGTGCAGCTACGCACAATTGTATTTAAATATGCTCAATACTGGTAAATTTTGCTTAGTAGTGCTTTATATTGCTTAAAATAGGGACTCATGCCTCAGGTGGTGCTGCAGGGCTGCCTATGCCGGATGCACATATTACACTCCCTATACATGTTTGAAAACAGGTAGCGTCAAGTTAGGCATTCCTTTTACTGTATGTGTGAGTCAGAGAGAGGTGTCATTTCCAGGGTTCCTACTGAGTCAGTATATGCGCTATGCGTTGCCTCTTTGCCAAGGCCAGGGCATACTGGGTATGCCTCCTTCTGCCTACTGGGGCAGGCTCAGGTTGTTCCTCCTCCAAGTCACGCTGTGCCTGTGCAGGCCTTGGCAATGGTGGGGGGCTGTTTGGCTCTGCCCCATGTTGTTCCTGCTGCAGCTGTTTCCGCAGGATCATATTGTGTAGCATGGCACATACCATGACAATGGGTACATGTAGTTGGTGAGTACTGCAAGGCTTCACCAGATGTGTCCAGGCACTGGAACCATGACGTGAGCATCCCAAACATATGCTCAATTATGTTTATTGTTTGTGCGTGTGCCTCATTATGGAGTTCTTGTTCGGGTGTGTGTGCATTTCTGATGGGTGTCATCAGCCACAGCTCCAGTGCGTATCCAGCATCCCCCACTAGGTGACCATCAGGGATGTCCCCACTGGCAACTCTCTGGTACAGCTGCGTCAGATGCCAGATGTGGGAATCGTGATAACTTCCTGGGCAGCCAGCACACACATTCATTATTATGCCCTGGGCATCGCACACGAACTGGCAGTTGATGGAGGGGAAGCCCTTGCAGTTGATGTATACCCTACCCTGCTCACCGGGTGGTGCTTTGATGTGTATGTGCGTGCAGTCTATTGCACCCACTACCTCAGGGTATTCTGCTATTTGGTGGAAAAGACACATATTGCTGGCCAATGCCTCACAGGAATTGGGGAAATATACGTGCTCACCAACATGTGCTGACATGGCATCCAGGAAATGGTGCCGTACCCTGGATGCTGATGCCTGTGAAATCGCCATCATATCACCAGTTGGTCTCTGGAAGGTACCTGCAGCTAGTATTCTTAGGCCAACACATACCTTGGTATCCACTGGGATGGGTTCCCCTCTGCTGGTTCTGTGTGTGAGGTATGGCCGGCACAGCTCAACAACTTGCTGCAGGAGGTCTCTGTCCACCCTATAGCGCTCCACTATCTCCAGCTCATGTAGCCCTTGGTAGGTTACCCTGGGTCTGTACAGTCTTCTCCATCTCTTCACTGTGGGTTGCTCAGCAGCATTCACAACATCACCACCCTCAGCACCTTGCACATGTTGGTTTATGACAGCAAGAGCAGCCCCTAACATTATGTCTGACTTTAACATTTTAAGCTTTCCCTCTTTGTATACTGCAGTGTTGCAGAGTTCTTTGGAAAAAACAGGGAAGAATGCTGTTTGCAGAGTTTAAAGTGCTGGGCTGGGCTAGTCTGCTACCTATGTAATTGGCTGATTCTGATATATTTCACCTGGCAGCTCTGCTAGTTCTCCTTGGTTAACTTCCTACTACTTCTTTTCCTTCCTTTTCCCTTTCTGTTTCTGCCCAGGGCAGCGCCACTCAAACAAGCACACACGCGCGCACACGCTGTGTGCACGTTTGCAAGAAATTTCAGATATATTCACGGCGTACACCTTTGGTTTCTGGTTTGCAAAAAGGACAACTGTAGACACGCCTCTTGCAATCCTGAGCAACTCAGGGAAAACACAAGACACTGTGCTCCAATAAGCTTACAGCCTTTCTGACACCCCCCCTCATGATGTTGCCTATATTCTACTCTACTACTCACCTACTCCTACACTTACACTCTTGGGACATGGCTCACATGCTGGGGAAAATTGGGATTCACTATCCTTATCCTCATTTGTATAGGATTGCCTACTAATGCATGGTTACATCTCTCACACTGAGCTTCCCCCCTTAGCAACCACTACTCAGTGGCCATGTTGTCTTCAGCCTGCCATTCACCTGCATGGCAGGATAAGCTTTTTAGTGAAAATGGCTATTTTTGGCTATTTTTAAATTATTTTCTTGTTTTTTAAAGCGACGCACGTTTGTGCTGCACTACGCTTAAACATCGGAGATCGGGGGAAAAAAGTTAGATTTTGATCATTTTAAACATTTATAAATACCAATGGCCTTATATTTGGCCATTGGCATGCTTCCTGAACTGTTTGCAGAACGGTACTCCGTTACCAACGGAGTACATTTCTGCAGATAACATTAATCTTCCACGGACAGTTTAGTGTTTCCTGGATTGCAAATTTACCTCATTTGCATAGCTTTCAGCAGCAAATGAGGTCATTTGCATACCATGACGCTGTCCGTGCAAGAGTAGCTTTAGCAGCTCTCGTGCACGCCCCTGCTGGCTGTACCTGGATCGCACGGCAGACATATTGCCTCTATGAGCTCCTACACTCTTCTTGCACTCCGTGCAAGCTTTCGTAAATCCGGCCCATTGTATTATAAAATGAATAAAAACATTTTTGAAAAAAAAAAAATGGTGGAAAAAAGATTAAGAAATGTGGGGGAAGGTAGAACTATGGAGGGGAGGGCAGGGAAGGGAAGGGGTGGGAGGGTGGCCTAATGGTTAAGGTGTTTGCCTACAAACACAAGGTGCAGGGTTTGAGTCTCACAAGGGATAATTGGGCTTGGCTTAAAATGCTATGAGGTGGATGATTGGGAATTAAATTAGACTGTCTAATTTATATCTGCCTTGTGGTAATGAATATGTGGTTTAGCCTTTGGAGAGGGGTTGTGGAAGAAGGGTATGCGTCTACAAAAAGGGAGTGCATTATTATAAGAAAGTAGGAAGTACAGGTGTTATGTTCTGTTGTGTTGGTGTCAATATATACAAAGAGTGCATGCGATTGGTGAGAATAAAGGTGGTGACCCGGGGGGGGGGGGTCTCAAGAAGGCAAAGCTCAATTTAACCGGTGACAGTAAATCAGAGTCTGGATGTGCAATTCACTGTGACTAGAAAGGTAAGTGAAGGAGAAAGGGAATTGTAAGTAAATATGTTCGACTACATGACAGTATTCTCCAGATTGCTATCACTGACTAGTAATGAATAGCAGTATGGGAAACAGTTGCACTGCAAGGCATGTCACTTGAGTCATTAAGCAGATGTACATGTCAACAGAATAGAGACACAGGCACTGGTCTGGTGAAAGGCAACACTGCTCAACTCTGGACAGGATACAAAGGATGCCACATCCTTGTTACATACAGAAATCAGGGTTGTGATGACAGTGGAGGGTGTCTACAGAAATAAGACAAAACTAAAGAATGAGAACCTGTTGCTGCTGCACCTGACAGACATAGCTCCTACACATTAACAACTAACAGAAAGAAATAGAAGTCCAGACAAAATAAAGCTGCTTAGGTAAAGGTGCATTACCTCAAGCTTGATTCCACAGATACTGCACTAGAACCCATGAAGAGAAGACAAAGTACACTGCTATGAGCAAGAATGGGATAGGAGAAATGTTGTTTAGACAGATCACTGCAATTTACTAAAGCTTGGTTCAGCAGATATTGCACTCAAACCAGTGAATAATGGGGGGGTGCAGTAGGCTGCTGGGAGCAACAAAGGGTCTGCAGAAAGTACAGTTGCATAAGTCTTACTTATCTGTAATGTAGATGTTGAAATTCCTCACTGCTTCAGTTGCATTTTCAGTTACCTGCTGAGATAACTCAGTACCGGCAAGCTTTGGAAAGCTCAGACTCCCCTCCCTCTGTCTTCCAATGACAGCTGATATGCTGAGTATATCCTTAGAAGGAGGCCTGTCACAGAAGTGAGGGTTCAGGCTTTTTCACTTCCACAACGAAGCCAAGGAAAGTACTTTGCCAGAATCATCTAACAAGAGTAAATTTGTAGCCAATCACAATACCACACAAAAATCAAAACTAACAACAATTGAATCAAAGAGGTTGAAACCCACCTCAACTATGCACATTTTGGGGGATGGTGGATGGGTGCTGCCAATGAGGCAGTGAGGAATTCAAACATCTACTGTTACAGATAAGTAGAGCTTACACAAATGTACTATATTTATCATTCTGAGTGTTTCACTTGGGTAGATACTCAAAGCTTACCCAAACCTGGGATATGGAAGGATAAGGATCAATAAAAGCCCCAGAATAGTCCTAGCAAAGCCTGCTCTGGACCTTCAAAAGAAATCAAGTTTGTAGTACTTTGTGAAAGTATGAACAGAGGACCAGGATGCAGCCTCCAGAATGCTTCTACTGTCCACCCCTTTCCAATATGCCATCAAAGAGAATAAGGCCATAATCGAATGAGCCTCAACCTTGTCTGGAAGAGATTTACTATGGTGGGAGTAACAGAAAACAACAGCAGAGGACAACCATCTTGCAATAGTTTGCTTAGAGACAGGGTGACATTTCTTAGCCCCCATATAGGAGATAAACAGCTGTTCAGCATTCCAAAAGAACTTTGTTCCTACAAGGTAGTACCTAAGAAACCTGTGCGTATCCAAGGTATGTAGAATCGTATCTCCTTTGTTTTTTGTATCATGACAGAACAATGGGTGATTGATAGCTTGATTCAAGGAAAATTCAGAAACAATTTTCGGCATGAATGATGGATTAACGTGTAACACAATCTTGTGAAAAATCAGATAGGGCTGGCCCGTCATGACAGCTTGCAGCTCACAGACTCACCTTGTAGATGTGACAGCAATGAGTAAACAATCTTTCAATTGTTTGTGTTTGTGTCTTTCGGCTTTTCCAGGTTAGGAGTCGCCACAGCGGAACTCCGGTCCGCTAATGATTGGCAGTTTATTTTTATGTACCGGCTTGCCAGGCCTGACGCACAACCTTCAACGAACAATCTTTCAATAATGAACTGTAAATCAGCCTGAATGGCAGGTTCAAAAGGAGGCAAGGTCAATTCCTCAAGAACAAAGCTAAGATCCCAGGGAGAACAGGTTTGCTTTCGAGGGCAGTCATGTGCAACACTCCTTTCATAAACTGCCTGACCATAAAAAGAGACAAAAGAGGAAGATCCATGGGCAGACAAGCTCAAATGGCCACAAAATGCACACTGTAGTAGTTCACATAAATATTTCAAAACCAGAGGGGTTGAAACCCTTTCGGGAGCTCTGTTATTGACTACAAACCACTTAGAAAACCTGTTCTACTTATAAATGCAAGATTTTTTTAGTTGCACGCTTTCTTGCCTCCTTAAGTACCTGCTGCACATTCTCAGGGAACAAGTGCCTAAAAAGTATCAAAATAGAATCATCCAGGCTGTCAGCTGCAATTGCTGTAAGCTGGGTGTACCATTCTACCCCTGACACTGTGTAAGCAGATCCAGTCTGTGAGGATGTTTGTGGTAGTTGCAGGTAGCCAATTCCATTAAAAGGGAGAACTGACTTTGTCTGGGTGAATTTTTATTTATTTGAAGTTTGTTTGCCAGGATGGTCCATTGGGCCGAATGAGCCCATTTTCAATGGAGTCCTGGGGAGAAAAGCTCCATAGATACAATATAAAGTATAAAAGTATGAAATAAAATAAAATAACAGTCTGTTAAAGTACCAGAAGAGTACATATAAGCACAAGTAAATGTTAATACAACTGGAATACAAAGAAGAGCCAAATGCAACAATTCATATCAGTTTACAATTTTTAGTCTCTATATTCACTAGAAAAGATGTTAAATTAAAGACAATAGTTAGTAGGTATGTACAGAAGATATTAAACATAAGTGGTTGTTTACAATGTGCATGTTCCCATAGGGGGATGTGATTGTAGACTAAGGGGGTAAGGCAGTAGCTGGGGATGTTATGCAGGATGGGAACATGAGCATTCCCAGAGAGATGATAAATGTGAGTGGAGGAGAGTTTTAAAGATGGGGAGGCTGCTGGTGCTGTGGATATGAGGTGGGAGGGAGTTCCAGTGACGGGCTAGGGAAAAAGAGAGTAGGAGTTTGCCTGCTGGATGGGCAGGTTTGTGGAGTTCAATTAGGTTCTGAGTGCTGGTTCTTAGGGGTCTGCTAGGTTGGTGCATGGTGAAGGTTGAGGCGAGCGAGGGGCGGAGTGAGGGCTTGAAAATGAGCTTATGAGCATGAGTTAGTTGAGTGTAGATAAGGTAGTTGGGAAGCTCTAGCCAATTTAGTTTGTGGAGGGCAGTACAGTGATGGGAGGAGGATCTGTGCCCAGTGGTGAATTTGGCAATTTTGTTATAGCAAGAGGAGAGTTTTGTTTTGATAGAGGATTGTAGGTTGTTTAAGAGTGGGGCACTATAAAGGAGAGAAGGGATGAGGTATGTGGTAGAGAGGAGGAGTCTAGTGGATGGGGAGAGGAAGCGAATATGGCGATAGAACATACCAAGTTTCTGATGTGTTTTTTTAATGTTTGTTTGTATATGGGAATCAGATTTAAGCTGATTATCGATGAGAGCTCCTAACAGTTTAGCACTGGAAACAATTTCAAGGGATGTGGTGTTGTGACTGGTTATGAGGAAGAAATTGATGTCGATAGTTATGCTTTTGGATGGGGTGAATAACATGAGTTTGGTTTTTGATGGATTGAGAGCTTGATGGTTATCATGCATCCATTTTTCAGTGGTTGATAAGGCATCTTGAGTTAGTTTTATAAGGGAGGGAATGGAGTTAGCAGCACAGATAATTGTTGAATCGTCTGCATACTGGACTATTTTAGCATTCGGGATATTGTGGTGGAAGTCATTAATGAAAATGTTGAACAGTAAGGGACCTAATATGGAACCCTGGGGTACACAAGTGACAGTGTTGAGGAATGAGGAAGTAGATTTCTTCCATTTGACAGATTGTTGCCTGTTGGAAAGGTAACTGGTAAACTAGTGGATACAAGAGAGTGAAAAATGTATGTTAGAGAGTTTGGTCAGCAGGAGGGAGTGGGAGATGGTATCAAAAAAGCCTTGGAAAGGTGTAGGAGGATGGTGGAGATAATGCACTTGGAGTCTCTGGCTTTACTTACAGTTTCGACGAAGGAGAGTAGTGCAGTAGAAGTGCTATGACTGGGTCTGAATCCATGTTGTGTTGGGGTTAGTAGGTGACTGTCGGTGAGGTACGGTAATAGTTGTATGCGGATACATTTTTCAAGTAGTTTAGAGATGGGAGATAAGATGGCGATAGGTCTAAAGTTGGAGCTGTTATTATTGTTTCCTCCTTTGTGGAGGGGAATAATATAGGCTTTTTTCCAAATTTGGGGTACATAACCTTCTTGGATTGACTGGTTTATAAGTACACAGATGGGGAAGGCAATGGCTTCAGCAGCTGTCTTTAGGAAGAAGGAAGGGATATTATCAGGGGCATTAGAGTAAGGTTTTAATTTTAGAAGGAATTTTTTTATAGTAGATACAGGTATGGGTTTGAGAGAGAAGAGAGGGAGGTGGGAGGTGGAAGAACCTGAGGAGGAGGGGGTAGCGGGAATTGTAGGTGGATGAGTGGAGTTATTTGTGAATGATGATGTTAGTTTAGATATGGAGTCAATGAAGAAGCTGTTAAATTGGGAGGCTAGGTCGGTATCAGAAGTACTGTGATCAGGGTGTGGGTTTTCCTTTTTGCCAGGGTTAAAGAGGGAGGATATACTATCCCAGAATTTTTTTGGGTTAGTCTTGTGATTGTTTTGGAGGGTGATATAGTAGGATTTGCGGTCGGAAGTGATAAGTTTTTTAACTCTGTTGCAGAGTATTTTGTATTCATTTAGGGTGGCTGGGGTTTTGTTTTTATAGTGGTTTTTCAAGGCTTTATCACGGAGGTGCATGACAACTAAGGTATCTTTGGTTAGCCATGGCATGGTTTTGCTCTTAATTCTTTTAGTTCTTAGGGGGGGGGCAAGGTGTCTAGTAGGTTTAGAAATGATGTATTAAAATAGGTGACAGCTTCATCTAGAGGAAGTGTATGTAGGGGACTCCAGTTAAATTGTTTAAGTAAGTCAGAGAAGGTGGTAGGGTTAAAGTTTTTTAAGGAGTGTACAGAGATGGTGGTATGTGGTAGTTGTAAGGAGGGAGAATGACAGCGAGCGAAAGTAGGAAAGTGGTCACTGAAAGAGTCAGGGAGCGCACCACTATTGGAGATAAGGTGTGGATGTAATACCAGAATCCAGTCTAGGGTGCTTCCAGAGGAATGGTCCTTTGATGGCCTGGTTATTTATTTTATTAACTGATGAAAGTTGTAGAGGTTTATATTTAGGGGGTTTGTTGGGCATTGGACAGAGGACCAGTTGATTTTAACGTCACCTAGGATAACAGTTTCATTTGTAATGTTGGTGGAGAGCCAAGAGAGAATGTACTCAAGAATAGGTATGTTGTCATCAGGGGGGATATAGAGGGAGGCTAAACATATTGTTTTATGCTTGTTTAGGTGGAGTAGGGCTAGAAGTAATTCAGCATTGGCAAATTGGGGAACAGGCTTGGAATATGAAGTAACTGAAAAGGAAGAGCAATAGAGTAGAGAAACTCCACCTCCTTTTTTATGGGTTCTGTCTTTCCTGATGATATTATAGTTGGAGGGAGTTATTTCAGAATCTTTTATGGAGGGTTTTAGCCATGTTTCAGAGATTGACAATCTGTCAGGATAGTTATAGAGAAGCCAGGCATGGAGGTTGGGGATTTTGTTACATATACTTTGAGCATTTAATGCTGAGAAGGAGAGGGTTTTTATAGATAAAGGTGTGTAGGAGGGGGTGGTTGAGAAGCTGATGGAAGAGGGACCAGGGTTAGGGTGTATGTCACCAGAAAGTAGGGTAGTGATAAGTTGGTGGAGATGAAAATAGAGGTGATTAGAGAGTTGTGTGTATGGTTTAAGGGTTGTATGTTTTGTATAAGTAGTGCAAGTTAGGCTTGGCGTAATATGTTTGTAGGCGGGAAATAGTTTGAAGGGGAAGAGTAGGGAGAGGTTGCAGAAGTATATGTGAGGGCTTATGGAGGTAGAGGAGTGTTTGTGTTGTTTAGGGATTGAACTGGTTGTGTGATAGTGGGGGGAGTGAGTAGTGTTAAAGGGTTTGGTGATGTAGGTTAGATAGGATAAACTTAGTAGTAGTAGTAGATGGGTTATAAGTGAGGAAGGTTTTGTTAGCATTTCTGTAGTTTAGGGTTGTAGCTGGGATGAGTGATTGGTATGAATGGAGTGTTGTATGGCTGGGAATGGTTAGGCTAGATGTTGAGAGGTGGTAGGGGGTGGAGCCAGGAAGAAGGGGGTGGGAAAGATTGAGGCTGATTGGAGTGGGTGTGGTTAGTGGGGTTTAAATGTAGAGGCAGTGGGGGTGGGTGGGAATTGGGGGCAGGGTAGGGGAGCGGAGTGAGCCTGCAGGGCGAACGGAGCGGGAAGAGCCACGAAAGGAAGACCAAGGTCGAGGCTATGAAAAACAATCAGTAAGGGTAGGAGTAGAGACACAAGGTAAGAAACATAAGGTAAGTAGCCACAGGCATTAGGGGCAGGGCGGTGAGTCAAAGGTGGAAGGAAAACATAGAATTCACAGGGTGAAGAGGTAGAGAAGGCAGTTGGAGGTTTGTTTAGTTTTCCTTTTTATTTTTAAAGTTTAGAGCTTATAAGATTGTAGTAAAAGACAGTTAATGGATGGATGCTGCCACCTGCTGACCAAAATGGGTAATTGCAGACATGTGGAGCAGCACTGGGAGGAAAGGAAGGGAAGAGTCTATAAAGCCGAGAGCTTGGGTCGGTGCTGGGCTGCTGGCTAGCGCACACTGGGTCAGAAAAAAACATCAACCGATGGCACAAAATGACTATGCAGTAAGGTACATACACTCGTTTTAGTATTTGGTTCTTGTGGGGAGGCAGGACAGTTTCCTGATACACCGTACGATCCCTGAGATGGTTCTTACAGGTAGGGAACCAGGGTACTATGTAGCACAGGTAAGATGTCTGGGGTAACTTGTACGTATTGATAGCAAGACTCATTTTTAGTATTTTATTTAGTATGATCTTTGGCAAGTATTTCTGACTCTTTAGAAGCACCTTGGGAATCATTAGAAAGGGTGGAAATGCATACAGTAACATTCCTGATAATGGGAAGGATAAGAGTGTCTGTCTTCCAAGCATGACTACAATGATGTCTTGAACAGAATCTTTTTAGTTGTCTATTTTGAAAGGAGGTGAACAGACGTACTTAAGGTATTTCCCACATCTGGATCAAGTCGAGGAAGACCTCTACATGGGGCTTTCACCTGTGAGCATCTGTCCAAGATTTGCTTAGTCTGTCAGCGAATTGTATGAGGCTTGAATAGTAAGACAATGATGCAGAGCTAGCTCCCAGGCCAACACTGACAACCATCAAATAGGGTGTGACCTTGTACACCCTTGCTTGTTCAGGTACCACAACACAGTAGGGTTGGCTGTGACCACTAGAAGAGGACCTGGAGTCCATAAGTGGTGAAGAACTTTTAAGGCATGTGTCACTGTCAATATCTCTTTTATGTTTATCTGCTTAGTATGTCCTGAGGACCACACAAGCCTTGCATTTGAACTTCAGTGCACGTTGCACCCCACGCAAAATCTGATGAGTCCAACTGGACATACTGGGCTGGAGTCTGAAACAGAAGGGGAGCCCTGGATTCAGAGACAGTTGATCGCTCCACCATGAAGTTCCTGTTTCACAAATCCCAGTACTGGTACCTGGTAATCCAAGGGACGATGGTGCTAGATCCAATAACACTTAAAGTAACATTGAATTTGTCTCATGTGCAGTCTGGCTAGTAGTATCATGAGAATCACTGATGCCATGATGCCTGAAATTTTGAGGAACTATTTTGCTGAAGCCACGTCTTGATAACAGTAATCCAAGAAAATGCTCTGATAAGTTAGACCTTTGTCTTCTGGAAGGAAAGGCGTCCTTTTAATGTGTCTGTCAAGGATCCCAAGAAAACAACTTATTGAAAGGGTGCGATGAAGGACTTTTGAATGTTCAATTTAAAGCCCAGAGGAAAAGAGGAATGTGATCTTGTCCAAGGACTCCAAGTACCTAAGTACAGAATCTGTACAAATCAGCAAGTCATCTAAATTAGGAAAAATGTGGAGGCCTTATGTTATACAATACACAACTACTGCCACTAGACACTCGTAAACACATGAGGTGGAGTAGATAGTCCAAATGGTAATGTGGAAAACATAATGTAAACCAGACATAGTAAATCTCAAAAATTTCCTGAAACTGGGAGCAATAGGAATATGATGATAAGCATCCCCAACGTATAGTCACCATGAACCAGTGGTCTGGAAGCAACACTAGGACTGACTGTAGGATGAGCAATTTGAATTTGTGAATTTTTGCAAAGGTGTTTAGACAGGACAAAACAGCTCTGTCTGGTTTGCTGGGTGTGGGACAATTCCCATGATTTTCTATACGTTGCTAAGTATATCCTCTCTGAATTATTCTTAAAAGCCATTTATTTAAGACTAGCTGCATCCAGGCTACAGGACTGAGAGAAAGCCTGGGGGGAATGAGGAAGAGAAGGAAGGGCAGGGGGAGATAGGGGTACTCTTTGACTCATCACAGTACTTCCTTTGCGGGGGGGTGATTCTTTTTTGGAACAGAACCCCCTCTTGTTTGGCTTTGAAGAATTACTCTCCTGCCATTTCTTAACTGGAGCCCTAAGTTTTGTTTAGCTGGTATTTTTGTTTGTTCTTCACCTTGAAGAAAGATGCCTTGTTTGGGTAGAACTTGAGTACATGAAACATACTAGTTACCCCATGCATTAATTTGCCTATATCATCCCACTGTTTGAAAAATATGTGTAACAGAGGGCCCAAACATCAATTCAGGACTTAAAGGTGCACTCAAATTTTGGCTTTTAAATCATCAGAAAACTTCTTACTATGTAACCAAGCTTGCTGTCTTAATACAACAGAAGAAGCAGCATTTCTCACGACTGTATCTGGACATTTGGACTTTCAAGATGGCTGCAAACTGATAACTGCATGTCAGCTCTCCCAAATGAAAACAGAAACTGAAAAAATGGAGTGCCATTGACTTTTTTTTTTTTTTGGTAAAATTCTGTTATTGGCTAGTAAGTACACTTCATGGATGCCAGCAAAGAAGAAATTTGGAAATCTGAAAGAAAGTCAAGCAGAAAAGGTGAACAGAAAACACTGCCTGGAAAGGATTACACAGCTCTACAGCAAAAAGCAATTCAAACTTCACCTTTGGTTCAAGACATGGCTTCCAGTAATTTACAGGAAAAAATAAATCACACGTACTGAGAAGTGATTAAAATAAATGAAACACTGAATGCATATATCAATCCAAACAACAAAAGGCTGGAAAATAGCAGACATTTTAATTATCCAGTCAGATTAACTGAAAAAACTGCAAAAATCAGAGGTTGAAATGAAGAAAAAGCTAGAGGAATATGGGGTTTCTCAACAAAAACTGCTTAAAAATAGTACAGATAGAAGACAGAACAAGCAGAGAAAAAAACAGAGATTTTCTGCTGTACCAGAGAAACTGGAAGGTACAGAATGTATTAACTTTTTTGAAAGCACAAATAAGCAATTGGATTTGTGTTCCACAGTAGAATTCATTAATTAAAAGGGTACATCGAGTATATGTCCAAACTTGACCATAAGAAAGTAACTAAGACTTATGTTAGTAACAATGCAATTATAAGAGCAGAAAGAGTTGATGCTGTCAAAATTTTGGCAGAAAGGCAAACCATTAAAAATTGGAGACAGCAGAATTTTTGTCGAAAATGTACACCAAGCAGAAGAGAAGCAAATTTATCCCAGCAATCAGGGAATGTCGTGAGGCAGGTGTGAGATTCAATCTGCTCTATTCAGCTGTCTCCAAAGTGTTTTTCTCTGGAGGATCAAAGTCATTTTTTGATGCAGAACAAACTAAGGAGGAAATAAAAAAGTTTATCTAACAAAAAGGCAGTCAACAAGCAGAAGGGGACTTTGCTTCTCATTCTTTTGATGATAACATTCACAGAGAGAGACTTTGCCAATGAAACATTTTCCAATGTTACAAAGAAAAATGTTTGAAAGCTAGAAAAAAAAGCCCAAGAGTTGATTAGAAGAATCAGCAATACCTTGGACTTAAACCAGAGTCTGGTGTTGGGGCATGGAGATCAGAGTCTGGTGTTGGGGCATGGAGATAAATAGGAAGACGACTAGCAACTCTGAAAATACATGAATAAATGGAAGAATATAAAGCATCTTATCACATTTGTGAAATATAGTTTTGCAAGAAAAAGTGGCTTAAATATACTGGGCTTTTATTGACTTTGCTAAACTTGTGTGTGGAATTTAAAGCATATACCCAAGTTTATATTGTTAATGTTTACAAGGACACTAAAAGGGAAAAGTAACTGTAAGCAAAACAATTTTTGTTCTTACTAGTATTTGTATAAAACATTTACTATAAACATTACACTTTATATACAGTGAAACGTTTTTGTGCAGTGTATAGTCATGAGTATTTTAAATGTGTGATGGGGTCTTTTCAGTGACTGTTGTATGTGTCAAAGATACTAATGTAAAAAAATACTTTTTAGCTGTAAGGAATATAGGTTTTACAGTATAACTAGAGGAAAAAAGGCTGGACAAAAGCACATTTAATGTTTATATGCTGTGACCTTGGGTTGCTGGGGTGGGAGTGGGATGTAAATATGCACAGATTATATTATATGTAGAAATAGGCATTTTCACTTTTTATTTTACAAGAGTGAATGTCTAGATTACTACCTTTGGTTGAAGCTGTAAACAGGTACTTTTGTAAGCATGTAGGCTTTAAAAATAAGACAAAAGATGCAATCCATGGAAAAGCTAAGCTTCTTACAATTGTAAAGATATTAGCTTGTTTGTTTTCCACTGGAAATGTTCAGTGGAGTCAAGAAGTCTGCAGCTGAAGGCAGCTGTGCATTCTCTTCTGAGGGAAATTTACAAAGACTCATTGTTGAGTACATTTCCATGGTGACAAGCTATCTGCAGGTGCAAGCAGTTACTCCTCAGAATTCTGAGTATTCCTTGCTGAGGGAAATGCAAAATTTAAAGGTACAATGGCAAGAAATTCAGTGAAAAAAATTAAGTTTCAAATTATAAGAGGAGAATAAGAGGTAATTCCTAGCTGCTTTAATACTTTAATGCAGTTAACTGAACAGTGTACAATTTAGTTTTATTTAAAGATAGCCAGTGCACTTTTACTTAGGGCCACAAATTAATGTTTTCTGAAAGCATACAAGCTGTTTTTCATATATGGGAGGGGAACAGAGATAAGAAAAAAAACAGACAGCAATCAGTGTTAAGTGGGAGCACAGACTGTACATCTACTTTAGCATGGGTAACCTTAATTTTTGGTTAGATAATGCCTGTATGTACATCCATCAAATTGGGGCTTCTGGAGGGTTAAACCTCATGTTTTGAAGGGGATGGGGTGCTTTGTATTTATTTTTTTTGAGAGTTTTCATTAAAACAAAAAGTCTTGAAACATGTGACACAGACTCAAATGGACATGAGAAGAAACAACCATACAAAAGATGAGCCTGCCAAACATTAGTATATGCGGCAACACAAAAGCTGAACATACACATTCAACAAACTGCCACGTATAATAGCTTTTTATCATGATGGCTATGCTGTCCATATTATCCTGGAACGTGAATGGCCTTACAGTTGCAGAGAAAAAGGAAACAGTATTGAATTATATTAAGAAATGCTGAGTAAAAGCAATGCTACAAGAGACACATCTGGAATGAAATGAGCATGTTAGGAACAGAGGAAAAGATGGCTAACTATCCTAATTGCTAACAGGACTCCAATAGTACTAGACGAGGAAAAACAAACAAAATGGTAGATTTGTGTAAGTAAAGGGCTACTGACAAGGGAGGGGGATTACAGTGGTATATATTTCTAATTCATTGAAAACTACTAATATAAAGCTTAAGAAATTTTTGGAAGAAATAATCAGCTTTTCAGCAGGGAATATTAGTTATAGGTAGGGAGTGGAATTTGATTTGCAATAGTGAAGATGTACTAGGGGATCTAGAAGGGACAATATAACAAAAGAGGTTAGATTTCTTAAGGCATTTATGAAAATATTTGGTATGGAAAATGTGAAATCAGTAGTAGAAACTCAGAATTTACATATTATTCTCCAATGTACAATAACTGGCCTAGACTAGACAGAAATTATATTTCACAGGAATATGTGCATTTAACTGAAAGATTTCAACACATATCCAATAACTATTTCTGATCCTCCATCAATAAAAACTAAAACATAAATGCAGGGTAATGAAGTAAAAATTAAGACAATAGCGCTTTCCCACCTACCTGTTAAAAAGAGAGGAATTTAAGGGATGGGTAGAGGAAATTAATCAAGAGTTATTAGGAAAGATAGAAATATCTTCAGAAGTTATAGCTAAGGACTGGGATAAAATGAAAATGGAGTTTAAAAATAGGATCAAAATAAAAAACAAAAGATACGGTTAAGAATTAGTAAAAATTACTTGGTGGGACTGAAAAATGTTAAAGTATTGCACAATAAAGGGAGTCTCACAGAACAAGAGGAAAAGCAAATGTGGAGTGCTAAAGAGAAAATAAGGGAGTATCTCGATACTATGCACAAGATTAGAAAGACTGCAGTTAAACAATTATTTTTTGATAACTCCAGAGCACAAAAACTTTTAGCACAATCACTTAGGTAACAGAACGTTGAAGGGTTGTTACCAAATGGTTTAGAACCAAAATATTGAAAATCAGTTTAACGTCCGGCTCCTGTTCGAACATCGTAGGAGTGACAGTCAGTATGTCGACAGTCAAGTGAACGGCAGTTAAGAAGATCATCAATAGGGCAGAGAAATGCAGCATGTCTGTAAACGGTAACTGTCGACATTAATATCGAAAATGGGCTGTTGAAGGTATGGGTTGATCATCTGACCTCATTAATATTCATGAGGCGATGAAATGGGTTAAGGATATCAATTTTCGCGGTTGTGAATTCCGTGATTTTTGATGGTAAACCATTGCCAAACTTAGGGAACCTATAACAAGAAAATAGCCAGAGATCCTGTACAGGTTTTAGATATATTCTGGAAATTTTATGAAAATCTGTATAACACAGAGATATGTGGAAATCAAGACAGAGTACAAATGGGATAAATAAGTCTTTTTGGGACAAGGTTAAAAGTAGACGAGACTCAACAAATACCAGCTAAGATAGGAGGTGATGAGATGAAAACAGTGATGTATAATAAATCCTCTGGAAAGTCTCCAGGAACAGATGGTATTCTTGTGTAAGTTTGGAAATTAGAGGGAAAAAGTGATAAAGATCTAGAAGATTTTGTTTAACAGTATTTGAAAAGGAGGGGAAGCATCAACATCTTGGAAGAAAGCTGCAGTGGCTGTGTTACCTAGAGATGGCAAACTAGACTCTTCAGACCCAGGTTCATATAGGCCTATTTCAATTTTAAACCAGGATAATAAAGTGTTTATGTGTATACTAGCTAAAAGAATGGCAAAGGTGTTGTCAAAATTGACAGATATGGATCAGTATGGTTTTGTGGCAGGGAGGTAATTATTAACAGAATAATGATGATCCAGAGGGAAGCAAAATATAAGAAAATAACTCTGTTGTTGGTGGGTCTTAATGCAGAGAAAGCATTGACAAAGGAAGCTGGTAGTAGGGCACTGGAAACATTTGCATTCCCTGATAACAATAATTAGGTTAATTAGAATACAATTAAAATGTGAGGGCTCCTCTCAGATAAGCTGTGTTTGAATAGTGGAACCAGGTAGGGGTGTCCTCTTTCCCCATTGTTTTTTGCTTTATATTTAGAGCCACTGGCAAAGAAAATAAGGGAGGCAAACATACAAGGATATAATTGGTACAGTAATCAAGAAAAGTTAACCTTATTTGCAGATTATACTATTTTGTACCTGATAAATCCAGAAAAGGACATCTCAGTGTTGTGGAACATTTTGAGACAGTTTCAAGTCTTTTTGGGACATAAAATTAATGAAGATAAAACAAAGGCAATAGCCGTAAATTATGTACCCACCACAAATTGATTAAGCAACACCCATATTTATGGGAATATGATAAGGTGAAGTATTTAGGAGTATGGATTAAAAGGGTTTCTGTTATGGCAGCTAAGGATATGTGGGAAGAGACTAAACAAAAGGCAATACAAAAATTGAAACTGGAAACTCTTATTTATGGATATAAATAGTAAAATACAAGCAGTGAAAATGTTTTTAGCCCCTTTTGTCTTGTATGCGGTTCAGGCATACTTTTTATCAACCTGAGGAGAAGTCACGGACAATAATTATTAAAGAAATGAAGAAATTTATCTGGGAGGGAAAGAGGGCAAGAGTTGAGTGGGATAAGTTGATCTTTCCAACAGAACAAAGTGGTTTAGGTTTATTTGATTTGAAGGGACATTTTAGAGGTACACAGTTTATGCTCTTATACATAAACAAGCAGAAGGTTACAATTCAAAGTAGAATAATAACCATATAAAATGTTATATTCATAAATTAGCAGAAAGTATTCAAAGAACTAAGCCAATACAAGAAATGAGAAAATAATATTTTGTCAATATGGATGACTGCAAGTATGGGTACAGAAAATAGGCAAGATGAAGCTGGAATTTACTGAAGAAACCTAACAAAGGAAACAAAATATTCGGGGCAAATAACTCAAGCAGGAAAGGCAGTACAGTGGGATGAGGTCAAGAAGACATTTGAATTTTAGCCTAGAGACTGCATTCCCTACCAGGGCTTGATCTCAGATTAAAGGCAAAGAGAAAGGAACATGGGAATTTTAAGTGAAAGACGTGCTCTGGTAGAGTTTTTAGCTGAATCTGGAACAGAAGCTGCTGTTAAAAAGACATAATTAGTAGAGCATGTAAAATACTGTATGATAACTATAAGTATCAATCAGGGGAGGTTAGAAAATATTGTGAAGAGAGACTGGAAAACAATTTACAAAAAAACAATGTGAAGACATATGTTTGACTCCCAAGTATGCAACCAAATCCAGAAAGTTTAGGATCTTTGCTTGGAAGTATTTGCATTGGTATTTTGTACCCTAATCAGACTTCAAAGATTTTTTTCCTCAGGCAGTCAAGTTAGCAAATGTTGCAGGTGTGATGGAGAAGCAAGAGGTAACTGGGAACATATATTATGGGAGTGTAATGAGTTGGTATATTTTAGAAATTCCCTACAGAGTACTCTATCAGATATATTGGGTGAGCAAATGGCTTTAAGTAAGGAAATGATTCTTTAAAGTTGAGATACAGGATCTGAATTGCCTAGCTATAGTAAGGCCTTATTAAGTTTAATTCTGTTGGCTACCAACAAAGCAATTACTAGAAAATGAAAATCAAAGTCTACACTGACTGTACTTGGGGTATTCAATACTATAAAAGATACCTTTGCATAAAAGAACTGGAAGAGGGACCTTTAGAAAATGGAAGGAGCAAATTACATAGAAGTAAATGGAAATTGTGGGAACAATACATACACAGTAAAATTCCAGGAGGAGGAGTGAGGTTTAAGAGAAGGTGGAAATTCAGCAATTTTTTTGTAATGTTGGACTGACGACAGTAGCAAAGAAAACATATAAGATGTATATTGTATTTAAATGGAAAAAATGTTAAAACAGTTTGTTTTCTTTTCTGTTAATGTATGTTTGCCTATCTCTTAAGTGATAATTTAATAAAGGTGTTTAAAAAAAAGACTGTATCTTCACATTCAAGCATGCCTCTCAAAGCATGTTTTGAAACCGGAGTCAAATTAGACACAATTTCATTCATATATGACTTCTGCTCTACAGGTAAGGATTCGGCAAAATGTATTCACACTGTAAAGTAAATTTCCACCTATAGCCTTGATAATTTAACATTCTAAAGGCTAGGTTACTAGAAAGTGAAATGCTTTTGCCCTGAAGATCAAACCATTTTTTCTCATTCTCAGGGGCACTGGATTAGCTGGCGAGACTGCGGCTGGGTCATCAGTCAAATGAGAAAAGTCATATTCTTGGAGAACCTACATTTTCTCTGTGCCTTTTTATTGATTGCTGGAATACATGTCTGTGTCCTGCTGGCAGCTCTATGACTATCTTCCAACGATAGTAAGAGAGGGGGGATAGACAAAGAATTGGGCATCTCGTCTTCTATTAGTTCATCTACCCCCGCCTAGCTCTGGGGTGGCTCCTGACTGCTTTCAAGGAAATACATCACTAAATCTAGCAATCATTTGAGGAAAAGTAAACACTTGTCAGGATTTAAACTGAGATTCACCTTCCAAAGAATCACAGTGACTGGTCACAGTATCAACTACGAAATCACTACTGTCCTCATCAGATTCCTCATCGTTCCCTGAAACAAAAGAAAGGGCTCAAGCCAAACTGGCATTAGAGCCAAGTATGGGAAGACAACCACCAGAATTAGTTGTAAGCAGAGCACTCTTGCCAGGGAAACCACATCAGCCTTATTAACAGCCATAATCTGATTAACAGCTGTACGATGAAGCTTCTATTTCTTTTTCTTATGAACTTTACAACTAGATAAAATATCTAGAGATAGAGCATTAAATCTGGCAAGGGGTCTCTTACCCCAGACTACTTTTGTACCTAAAGAGGTTTGTTCTATCATACCTACGAAAAGGACTGAAACAGCTCCAGAAGATGTGTCAATCCTGTTCCATAGTGGCCAGCAAAACTACACTAGAGGGAGAAGGCACAACTGCTAAGTGATCTGTGGCAGTAACGCCAACAGACTCACTAACTGTAAGTTGAAGCATATTTTTATTTTGTTTTGTTTCATTTTAGGTGCAGCCAGATTTGATGGGGGGTACCAGCATTAGGATCCATCAAGTCAGAGGAAAGAACACCAGAACTTAACGTTTCTGGTAATAAGTATGTCCCCACACAACTAAACTGCCAGACTGTCCTATTATCACAAAAAAAAAGTTTGAGAAATGTTCAAAATTCTTTTACAACAGACAGAGGTTAAATAATTTCCAGTACACAAAGTTCAAACACCACAACAACCAATGTGCCAAAACAGTGTTAAAAATAAGCTCCACACGTTAACTACGCTAAAGTGCGATAAAATTACATTTAATAGCAATTTAAGCTACAGTTTCTTGTCAGAGAGAGTAAAATCTCCACAGTATATTCAAATAACAATCTGATGTAAAATCATGATCTGATGTTAAAAACACACAGAGCAGAGCACAGACATTCATATAGTAAAAATCGAAGTTCTGCAATATTTTCCTGTCAAAAGAGGAAAATAAAGCAGAATAACATTAGTAAAAGCAGACACAGTTAATTCATGGTCCTGACTACACGAGACAGCCCCTACTGTCTAACAGCACACATACATACTGTACTTCAGAGAGAAATACTGAAACTTTCCTCAAAAACAGTTAAAATATATTTGTGTAAGATACAAACAAAATAAATACTACTACAAGCAGACATTACCACAGAAATAACTATAAACACTTGCAGAAAAAATATTAAAATAAATATATATTTTTAAATAAACATAGCAGAAAGAAAAAATACATTGTAAAATAAAATGAAAGGAAGAGGTCACCAAATGGGGCTTAGCTGAGCAGTAAACTGAAAAAATCAGCACTGAATCATGTAAAGAGTCAGGGGACTTTCTTCTTTGGATGGCAGAAAATAAAGACTGAACATTCACTTCCTGTGACTGCTGAAGGCTTCCCTCTCAGGCCAATTAGTTGTCACAGGAAGACAGAGGTAGAGGAGTATGAGCTTTTAAAAGCTGGCCAGTACTGTGTTCTTTTAAGAGATAACCCAGAATGCCACTGAGGCTGTGGGAATGATGAAGATATGTAATTTTTGACAAATCACTGTAATTACCTAAAATTTCTTTTAGCAAATACTGCATTCAAAACTGTGGAAGGAGAGATGTAGTAAGTTGCTGGGACAAGCAATGGGTTCACAGATTAACGGAGAACTCCACCCAAAAGTCATGTTTTTATTTTGAAAAAGTGTTCTTCCTATTCCCTGTAATCCAAAACTGAACACTTCACATACAGAAAAAAAAAACATAATTTAATAATTATGTTTACCTTTCTTTCCTACATCTGTCTCATCTGTTGCACCACAACAACTACTAAGAGTAAAGCAGTAATTAAGTTAGGTTGCTTATCCCAACAACAGAGCCATTAAGAAAATGATGACATTTAAGTGTGCCTTATATGTTACAGATTGCCAGCATCACATTCACACCTCAGATAAATAGTGTAGCCTGGAGTCTGAACAAAGGCAGGGCTTTCAAGCTTAGTTTTCAGATGCAGACGTCTTTCCCTGTAATAAAACTCAGTATCACAAAGAAAGAAAGCAAATATGTTAATCTAATTTCTTACTTTCTGTCAGTATATGATTTTGCATTTTTTCTACACTTTAATTTCTGCAAAAGTATATGTTTCTTCTGGAGATAGGGAAAGAAAATTAACATCAAAGACTTTAATTCTAGCTACAATATTTAAAACTGTGAATGCAACACAGACCATTTCAGCCCAAGTAAGGTATCAGATTTCTCACACTTGAACACTGAGCTACTGTTATTACTTTGAAAAAAAAAAAAAAAAACAATTAACTCCGCTACATTTTCAAGCCTGTCATTCAAACATTCTTTAACATGCTGCAACAGAGACGGCCACTAGTGAAAATCAAAGGAAGCAAAGTAATTACAAATTTGGATTGATGCTGACAGAGAAAAGTAAGCAGTCCCAGCAATGTTATCAACTGATGAGAGCGAAAAAGTCAAAATCTAAATAATCAGACTCCTTGGAATCCTGTTCTGTCAGAATTTCAGGGGAAGGGTCTCTTTTCCTTTTAGAAGGTACGGCCTGACTACCCCTGATAAGGGTGATAAGACCCACCGCCATTTTAAGCATTTGAGCTTGGGGTGGTGGAGGAGGCATAAAATGGTAGCTGGAGGCAATTTTCTTAGGAGTGGCCCTGCCTCTAGGCCTAAGAACATCCATCGGTCTGAGAGAAACAGTAGTCGGAGGAAAGAACGTCGGTTTTAGTCTAGATTCAGTAATGCGAAAGACCTCCTCGGAAGCCGGTGCCTACATTGCGGCTCCGGACCCAACCGAGGCAGAGATAACCAAAAACTCAGAAGATGAAGAAGATTTCTGAGCCATTCCGGACTCTAAAGGGTCTCAGTAGAGGCCTGCAAAGGTATCAAATTGGGCATCAGGTGCTGTGAAGGCACCTCACTGAATTCCGAAGAACTAATGACCTGCTTAGTGGTGGAGTCATTGGAAGGTTTGGCCTTGTGTGGTCTGTCTCTATCGTTATCCTTACATTTTTTCAACTAGTTTACAGATTGATGGCTGACGGATGCCATTTCGGAAAACAAAGATGGAAGATGAAACTTCCTGGCTACGAAAAGAGCTCTACGATGAATGGTTCTCACGTTAAAGAGGCCACAGAACCGGCAACAAGGGACGTCGTGGTCTGGGCCTAAACAAGTGACGCAGTAAAAGTGGAAGTCTTGGTGTGGTATTTGCTTTCCACAGGCGAGACAATTGTTAACTTTTTCGGAAATCGGTTAGTGCAAGAAAAAAGGATCCCCAATGGGGTACTTAGCTTTAGACATTTTCAGCTGAAATTCGAACTCTGGTAGCGACCGACTGGCACACTTGCGAAATGCTTCTGCAATGGGCTCCACGGCAAGAAAGACTGATGTAATGATGTCGGCTGCATCAGCCAGTAAGCGACAGCAGCCGACGCAGAAAAACATTGACTCTGGTATTCGGGCCGACCGACAGATACCACAGCAGGGATAACCCACAGGTGATGACTGCAACAGTGAAACATGAAGAACATCTACAGTAAATGTTCCCTCATCTTAAAGATTTCTTTCTGTCCCTCTAACATGACGTGAGAAAGGTGAAGTCATTGGCTGTAAAAGAAAATAAAGCTAGCCATGGCAGCCTCCTTCAGATCAATTTGGGGTATATCAAATTAGAAAATAATAGTAACCATTTACTTCGATACAGAGGCATTAGCAATACAGAAAAGTTCAAGATTTGCTGAAAAACATGTTTTTTTCAGTTTTTGGGTGCAGTTCGCCTTTAATAGAAGGCTGCTGATCTAGAGGACCATTAGTAGCCTAGCCATAATATCCCAAATCATTGATATAGTTATCTTATACCTAGTTCTGAGACCTAGGGTGTGTTTACAATTGCCCAGATTACACCTGAAGAGAGTTATGGAGTTACTTTGCTTACAAACAAATGAAGTATATTCCATAAAAGAGGCATTTCCTGGGATATATATCTATCTCACCAGCCAGCCTAGTTATGTATTAGAGGAAGTAAGATCTCTTGAGCGATTGCTGATAGTGTTATTAGTTTTGAGAATGTGCAGTAGGTCACATAGGACTGGATCCTTCAAGGCTCTGTAGGCTAGACAGAGGGTACCTCTCAAGAGTCTGTAGAAAACAGGAAAGAGAAGGATAGTATTTTAAGGTGGTCTGGGAAGCTCAAGGAAGACGTGTCCTTACTTATCTTAGTGAGCAAATGATGTAGTTTCTCAAGCTATGTCATACTCTAAGGTTAATGCCAAATGGGCCATTATAATCTATTATGGTCCTTTAATCTGGAAGAAATGCCACAAGTAATTAGTCAGGCTAGGTAAAAGGATTTCCTAGGTAAAAGGATTTCCTAACAACAGTGGATACATAGTGATAGTTCACTGTTAGCAAAAGTGTACAGGTCCATAATGGCTCAGTCAACTTTAAAAAGAGATGTCACTTATGTGGTAGGTGTGTGAGTGCCCATATTTGTCTAAAAAGAAAATACCGCATTTCCTGGCATTTACTTTTAAGTCATAGTTCAGACACCACTTATCGGTGCATTTTTTGTCTCTCCTGAAAATTTGGAACTTGCATGAAGAGTTAATGACATCTAGATTGCAGTTATATCTAAGCTTGAGTTAGCCATAGGCCATTGATATCAGCGTTGACATCAGAAAAGTGACTACCAAAGACAAGTTGTCCTAGGGCCAATCCCTGGGGGACATCACCGGTAACTTCTCTTTTTAAAAAGAGCTTGCCTCCTACAGTACCTGACTGGTTTCTATCAGTTAGCTAGTTTGCTAATCAGGGTTTACATTTAGTGTGATTATCTTGTCAATAATGCCAGAATGTGCAATGGTATCAAATGCCTCAGCCAGTTCCAGGTAGGCAGTGTGAATCAATTTGCCTGAGTCTAATGTGATATGTTCAAAGATGCCTATCATATTCAGAAGCCAAAACTTGCCTTTAACAAACCCAAACTGGCTTGGGTACGGAGCTTATAGAGTACCTATGTCCTTGTTAGTTAGCATGCACTGAGGCATTCCATCGCTTTGCAGATAAGGCTGGTGAGGTTTATAGGTCTACAATTTCCTGAAGCAGTACTGGATCCCCCTTGTGGAGCAGGATGGCTATTACAGTTCTCCATTCCTCTGACACGAATCTAGTGGACAGGCTGAAGTTGAACAGCCTTACTAGAAAATCTACCAGTCAGTGTCTGCTGCTGACAAGAAGGCACACTTTCAGAACCCATGAAGCAAGTGTTTTGGGTGTTGGAGAGAACACTCAGGACCTGCTTAGAGGTGATCAGAGGGGATAGTATGGGTGTACTAATAAGTTGGATAAAGTTAGGAGGAGATAGTGAAATAAAGTTAGACCTGAATTTGTCTGCTAACATGTTGGCTATGTCCTCACAGACAATTAAGTATTGTTGATAGGTATTACTTCTGAGCATTGATGGGCATTACCTACAGCTGAAGAAAGCTTTGTGTTTGCAGTTAACAGAGGTAGCAATCCTTAATTCATACTTACTTTTGGAGGATTTGATTTTGTTTCTAAGTTCTTTGTTGATATTTGTGTTCACCTCCACATGATGTAATATTAAGTGTGCTTTTACAGGCTAGAGATTCTTCCTCTTGTATAGCTAGTCTACACTAGGAGCATCTACCACAGGGATTTTCCTCCCAAAGTTGAACTTCTATTTGTGTCTTAAAAGAACAGATGCCTTAATGCATATTTTAAAGCAGGCATAGAAATTATCCACAAATGTGGCAGCATGTGAGATGGGGGTCATCAACCTGAGGAGGGTACTTGAAATTTCATCAGGTCATCAGTTAGCTGGATTAGGTTTGCCTTAGCATAGTCTATAAAGACAGAAGGGTTTTGTGCAAAGTCAAGTTTTATCCTCATTGTGAGTGTTGACAAACAGTGGTAAGATCTGACATGTGACTTTGTATCTAAGTGCTTTTTTAAACACCTTTATTACATTATCATTTAAAACATAGGCAAAGATACATTAACAGAAAAGAAAACAAACCATATTAACATTTTTCCACTTTACACAGATTATCACATATCTTTTCTTTCCTTATAACTATCATCAGTCTAACATTACATAAATTGCAGAATTCCTGTCTTCCCTTAAACCTCACTCTTTCTCCTGAACATTATTATGCATGTATTTGTCCTCACAATGTCCATTTCTTTCCATGTAATTTGCTTCTTTCTCTTTCTAAAGATATTTCTTCCAGTTTTTTTTATCTCTTTTATAATATTCAATATTTCCAGTGCAGCTGTTTTAGACTTTGACTTCCATTTAATAGCAATTGTTTTTTCTGACAGCCAAAATAATTAAATTGAATATGGGCTTATCATGACAAAGCAATTCAGATCCCACCTTAAAAGAATAATTTCCTTAGTTATAATAAAATGCTCAACCAAAAATTCTGACAAAGTACTATGTAGGGAATTTTTAAAATCTACCAACTCATTACACTCCCAAAATATATGTTCCCAGTTACCTCTTTCTTCCCCATCACACATCCAACATTGGTTATCTACCAGAGCAAAAATTCTTTAAAATGTGCTTGGGGTATAAAAATACCTATGCAAACACTTCCAAGTAAAGATCCTCAACCTTCTAGACTTTGTTGCATACTTGGGAGCCATACATATGTCCTCAAATTGTTCTCTTATAAACTGCTTTCCTAAACTCTCCTCTCAATCTTTTTTCAACCTTCTCTGATTCTTATAGATGTCATGCAATATTTTAAATGCCTTACGAATTATCTCTTTTTAGTAGCAGCTTCTGTTCTAGATTCAACTACAAAGTCTATTACAGAAGGATTCCCCTACCCCTTTCTCTATGCCTATACTCTGATATCAATCCTTGGTAGGGAAGACAGTCTCCAGCCTGCAGTCCAAATGTCTACTTGGACTCATTCCACTCTATTATCATTTCCTCTCTTATTTGCTCCCAATACCTTAGTTCCTTTGCCAGTTTTCTCCAATACATTCTAGCATCCTGTTACCAATTGTCTGTATCCCGAATTGCAGTCATCTCCATCAGCAGAATCTTCTTTCTCCATTCCCGTGTTGGGTTAGTTTTTTGCATACTTTCTAAATATAAAATTCTGTATGAACATTCAACTTCTCTGGTTGAAAAAAATATGCCTGACCTAAATATAAATGAAGTAAAACATTTTAACTGCTTGAATCTTACTATCCACATCAATATAACAGAGCTTCCACTTTCTCAGTTTCTGTATTACCTTTTGTTTAGTCTCTTCTCACATATCCTTAGCTGCACCACCGGAATAATTTTTAATCCATACTCCTAGTACTTCATTTGATCATGTTCCCATAAATATGGATACTGCTGAACCAATTTGTGTGTGGGTACATAATTTACAGCTATTGCCTTTCTTTTAGCTTCATTAATTTTGTATCCTCAGAGGATCTGAAACTTTCTCAAAATGTTACAGAGCACTGAAATGTCCTTTTCTGGTTTTACCAGGTGTAAAATAGTATCTGCAAATACAGCCAGCTTTTCTCGACTACCGTACCAATTTATCCTTGAATTTCTGAGTCCCTTATTTTCTTTGCCAATGGTTCTAAATATCATGCAAATAGCAAAGGGGAAAGAGGACACCCCTGCCTGGTTTCTCTGCTCAAGCAGAAATTATGAGAGGAACACACCCACTTTAATTTTAGTCTCTGATCCCTCATATACCCTCCAAATCAACCTTAAAAATTTTCAGGGTATACAAACGCTTCCTTTACCCTGTTCATAAAGTCCCAGCTTACTCTGTCAAATGCTTTCTCTGCATCAAGACCCACCACCAACAGTGGTATTTTCTTACATTCTGCTTCATTCTGGATCATCAATGTTCTTTTAATGTTGTCAAATGTTTGTCTCCCCTCCACAAAACTATACTGGTCCACATCTATCAATTTTGCCATCATTTTTTCCACTATTTTAGCCATTACAGACATAAACACGTTATAATCATGATTTAATATTGAAATGGGTTTGTATGAAGCTGGATCTGATAGGTCTTTACCGTCTTTACTTATTACAGCTATAACCACTTTCTTCTAGGAAGTTGGTACTTCTTCTCATCTTAAAATACAGTTAAAACCTTCCTGAACTTTTATCAGCTTTTTCCTTCCTAGCTTCCAAATTCCTATATCAATACCATCTATTCCTGGGGACTTTCTTTTGGATTGGTTATACATTACCATTTTTATCTCAACTCCTCCTATCCTGTTAGTAATTGAGCCTCATCTACCCCTAACCTTGGCATATTTAATTCTTCAATAAACATTTCCATTTGTACTTTTTATTTCCATATTTCTCTGCTTTATACAAACTTTCATAAAATTTCTGAAACATTTCTAACACCTCCACAGGATTTATTATCTTCCTTGATGTAGGCTCCCTAAGCTTGATGACAACCCTTTCTACTTTCTGTTGCCTGAGATGTTGTGCTAAAAGATTTGTGCTCTAGAGTTATTATCATAAAACAGCTGCTTAACAGCAATCTTTCTAAACTCATGAATATTATCGCGGCAATCCCTTATTTTCTGTTTAACATTATACAGTTGCTCCTCTTCTTGTTCTGTGGAATTCCCCCTATTTTGCTCCTCTTCTTGTTCTTTGGAATTCCCCCTGTTTTGCAACACTTAAACACTTGTCAGTCCCTTTAAATAATTCTTGTTACTTCTTAACCATATCTCCCTTTCTTTTATTTCCACCCTATTTTTAAACTCCACTTTAACTTTATCTCACTTCCTAGCTACATTTTCAAAAGAAATTTCTATCTTCTCTAATAGCTCCTGAATAATGTCCACTATCCATTCCTTAAATTCCACTCTTTTCAACAGATAGGTGGGAAAGTGCCAGTTTCTCATTTTTATTTCAATACCCTGTGTTTTTATTTTAATTATTGCAGCATGAGCTGAAAATGGTTACTGGGTGAATATCAAGAGCTTCAACTGAATTCACGTGTTCCTGTCAAATGCAAATTCTCTCTAGCCTAGCCCAGTTTTTGTATCATGGGGAATAATATGTAAATTCACTCCACACTCCTAGTACTGAATTCACATTTTTCCATGCCAAATATTTTCATAAATGTCTTTAAAAGTTCACCCTCCTTTGTTATACTTTCCCTTCTGCCCCCCCGACACATCTTCACGGCTGTAAATCAAATTACAGTCTCCACCTATGAGTGATATTTCTCTCAGAATGTTCTTACCCTCCATTATACCAGCTTTAGGTGGAATATAAATACATACCAGTGTACTCCTCCTCCCTTGCCAGTACTACAAATCTACCATTATTATCTTTTTTATTCTCTTCTATTCCTATTGTAGATCCTCTTGCAACTAATATAAGTGCTCTTGTTTTCATCTGCCCCAGGTATTCTGCTGAATAGCCATTCTGGAAACCTGTCTTTATCAAACTCATATGTTCAGTTCTTTCCGATTTTGTCTCCTGTAGCACAGCTATATGCACTCTACATTTTTTAATATAGTTCACTGCTCTTTATTTGTTGTGTTTATGTGTGAAACCATTGACATTTAAAGACATTACAGAAAGTGTCACTGTGTTAAAAGTTTATTATTCCCGCCTTTTATGTGTAAAAGTTTTTTCTTAACATGCATACACTGTTTGGCAGTTGATCTTTTATACAGTTGTTTCTTCCCATATCCATTTGACCCTATGTCACATCTTACAAAACTTTTTGTTTTATTGAAAGCACTCAAAAAAAAGACCTCCTTAAACCTACTAACACTAGCACACAAAACTACTTACATCTTCAAACAATTAAATTTTACCCTTCCAATAGGAACATGTGTCCTAAACTGACAGCCACACTTACAGACTTGGATTAACCTAAAAGAAATGTTATCCATGCTAAGACTCATAGTACAGCCTGTACTTCTACTAAGTACTGCCTGGTTTAGTCTTATCTTTATGGCTCTCCCAGCTTGGAAAACACTTTAATGTTGTCAGAAAACATCATTATCTCCTAGCCAATTCTCTTAATCAGACTGTCTCCATGGAGACATGAGGACCAGATACAAAGTTGCTACTAAGCAAACATTTATTGGCTAGAAAAAAGCTTTATAATATTCAATGTTTTTTTTGATTGCCTTGCTTTCTCTTAAAACTCGTTACTAGATCAAGCTAACAGCCTTAATCTAGACATTTTCCTATGCAAGAATGAGAAAAAGTACATCAATTTTTCTTTTGTCATACTCTTTTGGCCAGATTTTGTTTTACATTGCAATGTCCGCATTTTCTAAAACTAAACAAGGAGAAAGACACAAGAAGGGAGGAAAAAAAACAGGCATGCACCTGTTTACATTAGTATCCCATTAAATTTAAAAATAACAGAGAAAACTTTATTTTATAGCATGCAAAGAAAACCATGCACTATAAAAATATTATTTTTTGCTTTTTATTCCCACATTTGTCAATTTCCAAGTTACTGGTATTATTCCTGTTCGTCTACATCTCCCAAATCATGTCTCTGCTTCACTTCCAATGAACTCTCAAATCTTCTAGTCAACTCTTGTGCTTTCTTCCTTCTCCCAAGCATTTTCCATTTTCCATTGAAACACTGGAAAAGTTTTCACTGACACAGTCTTTCTGTGGTCCTTATTACCAAAATAACAAGAAGCAAAATCTCCTTCGGTTTCACAGCTCAAATTTTATTGGACAAGCTTTTGCATTTTCTTCTTTGTATGTACTGCATCAAAAATTATTTTGTCCTCCAGTAAAAACTATTTTAAAGACAGCTGGGTACAGCAGTTTGAATCTCATACCTTCTTTTCAACATTCCCTAAACAGTGGAATAAATATGCTCCTCTTCTGCCTGGTGTAGTCTCCCACTTTTAGTACTTTGTCCTTCTGCTGTACTTTGTCCTTCTGCTATAGTTATGTCAGACTGAACTCCTTCTGCTGGTAGGACTGCATCTTTAACATTAAAGGTCTAGGTTGCTTTTTCATAGAATGGTTTGGAGCATACACACGAAGTGCCCTTTCAATTAACAACTCCTGCTGTGGAATATCAGTCCAGTTGCTTATTTCTGTTTTCATAACATTAATGCAGTCTGCTCTTTCCAGCTTCTCTGGTACAGCAGAAAATCTCTGGTTTTCCTTCCATGCTCTAATTCTATTACTTTTTTAAACATCTCTTCTTGAGTAGTCTCATATTCAGCCAGCCTTTTCTTCCTTTCGACCTATGTTTTTTCCAGTTCTATCACCTCATCTGAATAGAAAGTTATGCCTTAACCATAACTCGGCATCTGTGTTGTCCATCTTCATTCCTCCCCACAAATGAGTCTTGGATCTGACCCTTGGATCCGGCTCGGCCACTTGTTCCAGACTTGGATCCAGCTCTCAATCTCCTCCCTTTAACCAGAATTCACTACACCCAACCCAGTACCTCAGATCAAGTTTGCTGATTTGCTCTCCATAGATATAAATGACAGAATAGAGAAATAAGAAAGAAAAAGAGGCAATGGAGGCACAAACAAGGGACACAAACATCCTGCAATCTCTCCTAGATCCTCTATAAACTAAGGCAGGGGGATGGTTGGTTGAGAAAGTGAGGAGGAATGAAGATGGACAACACAGATGCCAAGTTATGGTAAGGCATAATTTTGTAATCTGATGTTGTCTTCTTCATTCCTCCTCATGAATGGGTCAAAGTCCCCAGCTACATAGCTCCTGGGGTGGTCCTCATGAAAGGATATGCCAAAGTACCAAGGAAGCTCTGCTTCTAGATAATACATCCAATCTGTAGTGTGCAACAAAGGTGTGACTGTTTGACCAAGTGGCTGCCGCACAAATATCAACAATGGAAATTCTGTAAGAAAAAACAAAAGATGTGGTCAGATCTAGTAGAATGCACCCTTGGAGGTTGAGGTAATTCTAAACCTCTCTGAAAATAAATAATGGTGATACAGTCAGTGATCTATTTGGCCAGTGTGATCTTAGATACTGCTTGACCCAATTTGTTATCAGAAAAGGCTATGAACAATTGGTCTGACTTCCTGTGCTGTTTTGTTCTATGTAAATAAAAACATAGTTGTCTATGAACATCAAGATGTGGAATGTACTTTCCTTTACTGGAAAAGTTGGGAACACATACCAGCAACTGAATAGATTGGTTAATGCTACTTTCTGTAGCTATTTTAGGCATAAAAGAGGGATTGGTATGGAGTGAAACCATATCTTTGTGAAAGATTATGTAAGGAGACTTAGAAGATAATGCCTGTAGCTCAGAAATCCTTTTTGCTTTAGTAGCAGCTACTAAAAGGATTGTCTTCCATGACAAAAACTTCAAGTCGCAACTGGCTGCTGGTTCAAATCATCTTTGAGTCAGACTCTGTAGCATGACAGCCAGGTCCCAATGTGGGGAAGGATCTTTAATGGGAGGTCTCAGTAAAAAGATACCTCTCATAAATGCTTTGCATAATCTAAAGGTAGACAATGGAGCAGGATTGACTAGCTATGTGAAAATTAGAAACTAAAATAAAAAATGCAGAAATGAGGTGGCTAAAAGTAGAAAATGTAATTTAATACCAGGTTAGCGCTTTCACATCAACGATGCTTCTTCAGACCAGACATGGTTTGAAGAAGCATCGTTGATGTGAAAGCGCTAACCTGGTATTAAATTATATTTTCTGCTTTTAGCCACCTCGTTTCTGCATTTTTTATTTTATTTACTTGTATATTGTTTTGCAGCTGAGGTCCACAGTGGCATCGTTGTTACTTGGAAAATTAGAAACTGCAGCTAGCTGGAGTTTGATGGTAGAGAAACGTGTTCCTTTCTCAAACAGGATACTAAGGAAAAGTAAAGCATCTGAGACTGGTGCAGAGAACGGATCACTGTTTTTACTAGCAGCCGAAACAACAAACCTCTAAAATCCTAGCTTTCCAAACTTTAAACATTCTAAAAAAAATAGAAAACTAACGCACTAACACACAAGAGAGGAACACACCATTAAGCTACAAATATTAAACATTGAAAAAGTGACAAAGGATATCAATAGTAGAGAGAGAGAGACTGGATATTTTTTCTGGCTTTGAAAGTGACAAATGAGATCTGGGGTACTGAGTTGGGTGTAGTATATTGTGGGTAAAGGGAGGAGCTTGAGAGTTGGATCCAAGTCTGGAAGAAGTGGCCAAGCTGGATCCAAGACCCATTTGTGAGGAGGAATGAAGAGGACATCAGATTATCTGTTTAAAGCTTCTCCATTTTTTCCAACCTTTTGTTAGAGTTGATATATACTATCAATGTTTCATTTATTTTAATCAGATCTGTGTGCAGTTATCGTATACTTTCCTTTAGGTTACTAAAAGCCAAGTCTGGAGCTTGCACTGCTTTTTGCTGAACAGCTGGAGTACTTTTCCCAGTCAGTGATACTCAATGTATCCAGAAATATAAGTTCACCAGCTTTCTCTGCTGAGTTTCTGTTTTCATTCTGGGAGAGCTAGAGTTAAGCTGTTACTCAATGTGCAGGCATCTTGGAAGTCCCCAGCTGCAAACTTCTTGACTCCCACTGAACATTTGCTAATGGAAAAAAATATCCTAGCAGATATACAAAACTTGTCATTTTTCATGGCTTTCTTCATTTTGTCTTATTTTTCAAGCCTACTTGCTTACAAAAACACATGGACATTAATTCTAAGTTCTATATGCACCATAAGTAGGCATCTGTGGTGTCTTTTTTATTCTTCCTCAACATATGGTTTCGGATGCAACCCTTGGATCTGATTCAGCCACATACTCTAGACTTTGGATCCAACTCTCCAGCTACTCCCTCTACCCATAATGCCCTTGTCCATCCTCAATACCTCAGATTGAGTTTGTTGCCATAAAGACCTTATAAGTATATAGAAACTGATAGCTGAAAGAAAGGGGCCCACACCCAGAACTTAATTTCCAATAACAATCCAACAGGTTCCTCCACAAGATTTAAGGATGGGGGGATGGGTGGGAGGGAAGTTGAGGAAGAATGAAAAAGAACAACACAGATCCCTAGTTATGGTGAGTACATAACTTATAAATCTGATGGTGAACTTTTCATTCTTCCTCAACACATGAGGCAGAGTCCCCAGCTATGTTGACCTTGGGTGGCCCTCACAGAAGGGCATTCCAGAGTACCACCAAGCCAAAGGCAGCTCTACTTCTGGATATAAGATCAAATTTGTAATGAGTAACAAAGGTATGTGCACTGCACCATTTCGCTGCAGCACAAATATCATCAATAGATGTTCTTGACTAAAAAGCAAATGAAGTAGCAATGGATCTAGTTGAGTGAGCTTTAGGTGGTTTAGGCAGGGAAATGTCTTGCTGAGAACAGATCCAAGAAATACACTCTGTGATCCATTTAGCTACAGTAATGTTAGAAACTAGATAACCCAGTCTTTTTGGAGAGAAGGAAAAATAGCTGATCTGATTTTCTGAATTGCTTTATCCTTTGTAGATAAAAAACATAATTGTCTGTGCACATCTAGAAGATGAAGCATGTATTCTCCTTTATTTGAAAATTTTGAAAAGAATACCAGTAAGTGAATGGATTGGTTAATGTTTGATTCAGAAGCCACCTTAGGTAAAAAGGAAGGGTTAATTCTTAAAGAAACTCTGTCTTTATGGAAGACAACATAGCAAGTTTTTGATGAAAGAAGAAGAAGACTGTTTTCCAAGAGAAACAATGTAGGTCATTTTTTGCTGGAGGTTCAAAAGGTTTTTGATTTAGGCCTTGTAGCATGACTGTTAGATCCCAGGGAGGTGAAGGATCCTTTATTGGTGGTCTGAGGAGAAAAATGCCTTTACGATATGATTTACATAACTTGGAAGATGCAAGGAATATTTTTTTCTCCTATATGAAAATTAGAAATGGCAACCAACTGTAATTTAATCATAGAAAAAAACTAGCTCCTTCTTAAAAGAGAACAGCCAAAAATTCAAGGACTGCAGAAACCAAGGCAGAAAAGGGTCAACATCATTTTTCAATGCCCAGAGGGAGAATCTGTTCCACTTACTCATCCAAACCTTCTTATTATGAGTCTTTTTTCGAGGATAATATTATGGTACATACTAAGGAAGAAAGCCTAGGCTGTCTGACCATTACTGGAATTTGAGAAACCATGCAGTTAGCTTGAGGGCTATTGGGAGGATATAGGGATGGCTCATCCCTGAGGGGTGTGAGAGGAGATCTGAAAATGTTTCCAGTATCCATGAAGGTTAACAAAGATAAGACCATAGGAAGGGGAACCATATCCATCGAGGCCAACAAGGGGCAATGAGGATGACTGAGCTCTTCAACTAGATTGCTTTCTGTAGAAATTTGTAACTCAAGAAAAGTGGAGGATAGGCATAGTGAAGACCAGATGGCCAAACATGGACTACAGCATATCTCAGTGACTCCCCCTGAAGGGGGGATCAGGGCAAAATACCCGCTGCAGTTGTTGGGGGAGAAGCAAAGCAGTCGCAGCAAAGTTGGCCCCAAAGATGAAAAATCTTTTCCGCCACAGACACTGTTTTAGAGAGATCACTCATGTGGCATTAAAATGGACCTGCTTAATTTGTCCACTAACACGTTTTTTTCTCCTGGTATGTGTGTTGCAACAAGAAAGCAGTTTGGGGAGATTGCCCACTGCCACACACTCGCTGTCTCTCTGCAAAGAGGGTAAGATCGGGTTCCCTCTTGTTTGTTGATGTACCAGACAACAGACATGTTGTCGGTCTGAATAACAATAGTCCCTAGCTGAAGAGCATTTGAAATGCTTGTAACATTAATAGTACTGCCTCATCTCCAGTACAATGATATGTAAATTGGTCTCTTGGGGGGACCACGTGCTTTGAACCGTCCTTCCAAGAAATGACGCCTGCACCCCAGGTGGGAGGCATCCAGAGTCACTGTGGCCATTAGGGGTGGTAAAACAAAAGGTTGGCCTAAATAAATGCTGTCCGACTGGATCCAGCAGTGGATGTGGTGTTTGCAAATTAGAGTAAATCTGACTGGAAAAGATAGGGGTTGTTGAAGAATATATGATTAAACAGCTACAGTCCATTCAAGAGCATGCATGTAGTATCGTACTAAGGGAAGTAATACTATGGCTGCTGCCATGGATCCTAGCACTTGAAGAACTAATCTAGCTGGAGGAGATGGATGGGAATTGACTGGAAAAGATAGGGGTTGTCGAAGAACAGATGATTAAACAGCTAGAGTCCATTCAAGAGCACGCATACAGTATTGTGCTAAGAGAAGTAATACTATGGCTGCCGCCAAGGATCCTACCACCTGAAGAACTAATCCAGCTGGAGGAGATGGAAGGGAAAGAATCTGGTCGACCTGAGATCTGAATGTGGTTATGTAATGAGTTGGTAATGATGCAATTTGCGTTGTTGTGTTCAGATGTGCGCCAATAAACTCTAAGCTCTGAACTGATGTCAAGTTTGATTTGGCATAACTTATTGTTATCCCTATTGATTGGGAAATCTGGAGTAAATAGTCCCTGGACTGTTGAAGAAGATGAATGGAAGGGGTGGTGAGGACTCAGTCTTCCAGCTATGGAAATATTAGGAATCCTTTCAGTCTCAGATGAGCAGCCACCACTGCCATGCATTTAGTAAACGCCCTGGGGGCTGTGGCGAGTCCAAAGGGAAGGGCTCTGAATTTGTAATTACATGCTCCCAGATGAAAGCGCAAATGTCTTCTGGAGCACCTGTCTATTTTGACGTGATAGCATGCATCCTGAAGGTCTATGGAGCACATCCAATTATCCTTGGGAAGAAATGGCAGAATGGACATTTTTATGTACTGATTCAATTTGCTCAGATCCAGAATTGTCCTGAGGTCCCCTGTCTTTTTGGATACTAAAAAGAAATGTGAATAAGTTCCGAATCTATTTGGTCTAGTGGAACATCCTGGATGAAGCTCTTGTCTAGCAGCTTTTGAATTTCTTGCACTGTTGCTTTCCTCTGACGGGGTGGAACATTGGGAAGCTTTTTCCTTTTGTAAACAGGAAATTAGATTAATGGAATGGAATTATTTCTGGATATTATTCTTAGCAAAAGAAACACAATTCCTCCACTCCTTCACAATCCAAGTATATGAAAATATACAAATGAAGAACACCAACTGCTGCACGTTTGAAATATTTTAATTCTGGTACCTCGGCCTTCGCCTTCTCCTGGAATACAATTTGCATAACACACACCACCCATTTTTAAAGAACATTTTGATTGAATTATTGATGCACCATCCCCTAATTATACAATTAGGCTCACTTTATGCTATCTTACAACACCTATCTGGCATCTTTCCCTCCAGTACATAAAAATGTACATATAATTAACTGGAAAAATATATATATGATAATTAATACATAAATGCTACAATATATACAGTATTTTTTAACTTCTTCCTTTCTTCCCTATTTAGACTTTAATTAATATATGCATGAATATAAATACTGTTATGAAAAAATACTGTTATGAAAAAATACATATTAATTATTTCATATGACCCTTGCGTACAATTCATTCAAAAATTTTTTTCATTATTAACATTTTATTAACAGACACTTCATTTGTCCAATTATTTCCTATTTTCGAGAAATATGTGGAAAATACATTACACCTCCATATTCATACCATTGGGAAACAATGTTTTTAAATTGAGAATGAACCTAGATTCCATCAAGAGTAATTTTTCCTGGAAAATAGCTTCATTACCAAATACATTGGGTCTTCCCAAAACACTGAATACAAAACCATCTGGAACCCCCCCATGATTATCACAAAAATGTCTTCCTACCGGACTCTCTAATCTCTTATGCCTTATATCTTCTAGGTGTTCTAAGATCCTTAGTTTGACCCTCCTAGTGGTTTGTCCTATATACCAATTTTGTTTCTCACAGCCACATCCTATGATATACACAACACCTGTTGAATTGCAATCATAATATTCAGTGGCATTGTATCTGACCTCATTGATTTTGAGACCATCCAAATTCCTAACCCACTTACACACCTTACATTTTCCGCACCTGAATGTTCCTTTTCTATTACCTTCGCCCAATCTACCATTTTTTCTAAAATTTAATATTTCCCTGAGATTAAAATATCTCTTGAATGAAAAGGTCACCCTTGACGGAAAAAGTTTTCCTATTCTCTCATCTTCACAAATAATGGGCCAAAATCTACCCACTAATTCCTTCAATGTATTGGAAAAATGGGAAAATCTAGTCACAAAAAATATTTTGTCACCAGGACCATTCTTACCACCATCATTGTCCACGTCAGTCCTAGTAATCCCAGAGTGCCCTAAACCTCGGAATCTAACCCTATTGCCAGACCATTTTATGAGACCTAACTCACTTTCTACCCTCCTTCTAGCTTTCCTGACACTCATTTCGGAGTATCCCCTCTCTACCAACTTTCCTTCAACCTTATTAAATTCTTCTGGAATCAAACTTTTCTCTGAAATGTGCCTACCTATTCTCTTAAACTCACTTAATGGTAAAGAACTTATCAAAGAGTCACTATGCATACTAGAGGCGTGAAGAAAATTTTCAGCTGCAGTCTTCTTGTGATAAGGTTTGTACTGTATTTTATCATCAGGGCACACATAAATTTCTACATCCAAATAATGGATACTTCTGCCCCCTATAATGTGAGTAAAATCCAATCCCCAAAGGTTTTGCTTCATCTCCGACACAAAGTTGCCAAATTCCTCGGGTACACCTCTGCACAAAAATAGGAGGTCATCAATAAACCTCACATATTTAACTACCTTGCTTCTATAAAATTGAGAGGGATAAATATAACAGTTCTCGAAATGGGCCATAAACAAAATAGCATATGAGGGCGCAAATGCCGCCCCCATTGCTGTGCCCTCTTTTTGCAAAAAATGCTTTCCCTCGAACTCGAAGCAATTATGCGTGAGACAGAAGTCCAATAAACTAATGATAAAAAATGTTCTAGGTCCGTCCCCCAACATTTTTTCCACTGCTTCTAGACCATGGAACCTATTAATGCTAGTGTATAAAGACTTAACGTCTACACTTGCCCAGTAGAAATCTTTGCCCCATGCTATATTACTAACCTTAAAACACACCTCATCACTGTTTTTGACATGTGATTGTACCCTTTCCAAATGACCCTTTAATAAGGAATCCAAGAATATTCCTACATTCTGTAAATAACCTCCCTTTCCTGAAACTATGGGACGTCCTGGTGGATTCCTGAAGTTTTTGTGTATTTTTGGGATAGTAAAGAATTTAGCTACTCTGGGATTTTTTACATACAACTTCCTGACATCCCCTGAAGATAAAAAGCCGAGCCTTTCTCCCCTCTCCAATAATTCCAATAATAGTGTGTTATATTCTTTCATTGGATTTAAAGGTAATTCCAAATAAGTATTAGAGTCCTTTAATAGCCCCAGAGCCATGGAATTGTATTTGTCCCTGGAAAGAACTACCCAGTTCCCTCCCTTGTCTGCTTGAGTGAATACATACTGATTGTTCATGTCCTTTTAATCACATAAAGCTTTCCATTCATCTTTCTTCAGATTATAATTTCTCTTTTTACCACAAAACTTTACATATTCTTCTTCTAAAGTTCTTAATAATGTTTTCTCAAAAACATTAATGACCATGTTCTTTCTAGGTGGCATAAATTCACTTTTGCAAGGTACATTGGGTACTGCTAGCCTTCCATAACCAGTGCTAAAGGCAAACCCCCCCCCAACTTCACACACTTCATCTTGTTCATAAATATCCACCAAATCGTTTTCATGCAATGTTAAATTCAACAAGGACTCATCAAAAAGTTCTACATTCATTACATTTTCTATATCATTATTTATACCATCAGACATTGGAACATTTTTGTTAAATCCATCATTGTGTCTATTATGGAACAAACTTTGAAACCCAAAAAATTCCTTTAAATACAGTTTTCTGCAAAACTGCTTAATTTCCAAAGATAAATCAGCTAAGGATGGAAAACAAACAGGTACGAATTTGGTGCCTTTAAATAAAACATGTTTGGCACTCTCTGTGATATATAAATCTGAGATATTTACAACATTGTAATTCTCACCTTCACAAATGTCCACAACATCACCAAAAACTGATGCAATGTCCTGTGAGGAAACCGCTTCATCGGCAAAATAAATGTTTCCTTCCAACACTGGAACCTGCATATAATCCTGTTGTAACCTTTCCTCAGTAGAAAGAACAATCTCTGGAAAGTCATTTCCCTGCTTCCTGGAACTCAATGCGCTATCATCTCCTCCTTCCCTTGGTTTGAAAACGACGGCCTCTTCCCTTTTGCTGCACTGCTGTTTGGTCTGAGTCGCTAGCTACACCATTCGCTCCCATACAGGCTTCTTGTTCCGTGTTTAAACTCTCAAAAGACACACTCTTTCTGCTGCTCAATTCATCCGCCGAAGAAGCAGAGGTTTCACCGCCGATGGATCTCGGGCCCCTAGTGACATCACGGGAAGCGCCTCGCTTCCTCTTAAAGCTGTATTGCCAAGAAAACAGCTTACCCATCTCATGATCTTTAATGTCACGGAGATATTTTCTCTTTTTGCGGGAAACCACCTCCGCCTCTATTTTAGATACTCTGTTTTTTAAATTTCGACCATGTTCTTATTGAATACGGACACAGAGCTTTCCTTGATCAGTTTATCCTGCAGAAGCAGGATGGATGAGCGAGTCTTATTTAAAGTTCTTTCATTTCTTTTAACTAACACTCCTAACCAGCCCAGAGTGCATTTTACTGAAATGTCCTTCCATTCAGTTGATAAGTCCAACTCATCGTCAGAGAATTCAAAAGCTGGTAAACGTTCAACTCTCAAACCTCTTGGAGTAACGCTCATTTTAATATATTTCTCAAGCAGTTTCAAATCATAGAATGTTGTAACCTCTTTTATCAAAGCTCTTTCCAATTCCACATACCTCTCGGAAAAATCTATAATGGTACTTTCCCAAGGGTCATTGTTAGCCATTTTTTCTTCCCTCTCTTTCCATAGGGATGCCAGATTCACTGGCTGTACAGATGGTGCACCCTGCTGGGTGACAGAGATGGTGTCCACCGACATACTGACCAAAAGAAACACAATTCCTCCACTCCTTCACAATCCAAGTATATGAAAATATACAAATGAAGAACACCAACTGCTGCACGTTTGAAATATTTTAATTCTGGTACCTCGGCCTTCGCCTTCTCCTGGAATACAATTTGCATAACACACACCACCCATTTTTAAAGAACATTTTGATTGAATTATTGATGCACCATCCCCTAATTATACAATTAGGCTCACTTTATGCTATCTTACAACACCTATCTGGCATCTTTCCCTCCAGTACATAAAAATGTACATATAATTAGCTGGAAAAATATACATACGATAATTAATACATAAATGCTACAATATATACAGTATTTTTTAACTTCTTCCTTTCTTCCCTATTTAAACTTTAATTAATATATGCATGAATATAAATACTGTTATGAAAAAATACTGTTATGAAAAAATACATATTAATTATTTCATATGACCCTTGCGTACAATTCATTCAAAAATTTTTTCATTATTAACATTTTATTAACAGACACTTCATTTGTCCAATTATTTCCTATTTTCGAGAAATATGTGGAAAATACATTACACCTCCATATTCATTTCATAGACATTTTTGTGATAATCATGGGGGGGGTTCCAGATGGTTTTGTATTCAGTGTTTTGGGAAGACCCAATGTATTTGGTAATGAAGCTATTTTCCGGGAAAAATTACTCTTGATGGAATCTAGGTTCATTCTCAATTTAAAAACATTGTTTCCCAATGGTATGAATATGGAGGTGTAATGTATTTTCCACATATTTCTCGAAAATAGGAAATAATTGGACAAATAAAGTGCCTGTTAATAAAATGTTAATGAAAAAAATTTTTGAATGAATTGTACGCAAGGGTCATATGAAATAATTAATATGTATTTTTTCATAACAGTATTTTTTCATAACAGTATTTATATTCATGCATATATTAATTAAAGTTTAAATAGGGAAGAAAGGAAGAAGTTAAAAAATACTGTATATATTGTAGCATTTATGTATTAATTATCATATATATATTTTTCCAGCTAATTATATGTACATTTTTATGTACTGGAGGGAAAGATGCCAGATAGGTGTTGTAAGATAGCATAAAGTGAGCCTAATTGTATAATTAGGGGATGGTGCATCAATAATTCAATCAAAATGTTCTTTAAAAATGGGTGGTGTGTGTTATGCAAATTGTATTCCAGGAGAAGGCGAAGGCCGAGGTACCAGAATTAAAATATTTCAAACGTGCAGCAGTTGGTGTTCTTATTATTCTTAGCACCCAGAAATCATCTGCTATATTTGCCCAGGTGTCTGGGTGCAAGGATAAACATCCCCTGACTGCCTCCAGATTTGGACAGTCGGGCTGCACATCAAGAGTGCTGGAAGGGTCCGTCTGGAAATGAAACGCGGAAACTCTGATTTTGCGGGCCTCCTCTGCCTCTAGGGCAAGGTCTACCACTGGAACTTTCTCCTCTGCCTCTAGAGGAGTTGTCCCCGGGCGAATCTTGAAAAGGTCCCTGACATTTGCGGAACCACGTTTTCTTACCTCCTCTTTGATTCCTCGAAAAAGTTTGTTGAGGAATAGAAAACTTGATTCCCACAACTGAGGCTTCCCTTCTTGTTTCCTGTAGGTAACCATATTTTTTTAACAGATGGGCCAAATAAGGATGAGCCATCAAAGGGGGCGTTAATGAAATACATCTCTGCAAAGTCAGACAGACGCATCCAGGCATGTCTCCTTATGGCAATGCTAGAACCAGCAGCCTGTGAGGTGCCTTATGCTGTGTGACAGATCAACCTCATGGAAGCATTGGAAACTGACAACACAGTGGCCAGTTGAGAGGATGTTCTTTTGAAATCCTCTGCAGACATGGACTCAGAGAGAATTTGATAGCTCCTTGGTCAAATCTCTCTATAGTCTTGTGAAACGTGCCAGGTAATTTAAAGACCTCAAGCTGAAGGTTGCTGAGGCAAACACTTGCTTTCTAAATCTGTCCAGCACCTTAGACTCTCTGTCTGGTGGGTGAACAGAAGAGCTCTGTTCTGCTAGCTCTTTTTTGGTGGCTGCCACCACCACCATAGCATCTACTGGGACTCATTTGCTAAAGTGGGGTCTATCCTTGGGAGGAGCTAAGAATTTATCAGGTCTTTTTGGAATGGGTTAGATGGTATGTGGCTCCTTGCATGCTCAGTAGGAAACTAAATCAATGGGCTCATCTGGCAGGGGGTTATCCCAAGACATAGATGGGCCAGAACCACAAGCTTCCTAAAAAAACTGATTTCTCTCGGGAGGGAGTTTTGGAAGACCAACCACCTTTATGTCTGAAGATTTCTTGTATGTCTTGAAAGGAAATATCATCTGGTGGTGATCTGGGGGACCCTTTTTCTTCATCAAAATCGGTATCCTCCATGAGAAATTCCAGAGGGAAATCTATGTGTCCCCTTTTGCACATTCTCTTCTGATGGATCTTCTCTGGGGATCCTCATGGGAGGTACCTGAAGAGAGGAGGAGTTCCTCTACAGGAACTGCTTGGAAGCAAGTTTGTACTGGCTGTTCCTGTTGAGTAGGCCTAATCAACTCAGAGCTTGAAACCAAACAGGGAACAGGGACTGGATCAGAGAGATGAGAAACGGTTAAAGCCCTTTCCTAGACCTTGAAGGCAGACAAGCCTGGAGACGCCACAAACAACTGCACCAAAGCCGACACTTCCAGTGCAGGCAGATCAGTCCTTCTATTGGATCCGTGTTTTGATGATGGAACCAGACCCAAACTGTCCAGTGCTGAGGCTCCAAGGGGCAGGGATGGATCCGATAATATCAGAATTGATCCCAGCCCCATGGATCCAACTATCCAACTCAGACATTTCGTCTCTGGGACCCATTCTGTATAGCAGCGAAACTAGTCAGGGATGCTATCAGTGTTGAAGAAGAAATTTTCTTTGAATCTGTCTATGGACCTCTCGGGGCTGTCGGATCTCTGGGGCTCTGAAACAGTGGGACAGATCAGAGAAGGGGACAGAATCATATAAGACGTGGTTGGAAGGCTCACGGGATCCAATATGAGACAGAGCATACATACATATATATAAATATATACATATATATATATATATATATATATATATATATATATTTATATATATATATTTATATATATTTATATATATATATATTTATATGTATATATATATATATATATATATATATATACACATATACATACACACACACATATCTATATATATATATATATATATATATATATATATATATAGATAAATATATACACATGTATATATACATATATAAATATGTATATATATATATATATATATATATATATATATATATATATATATATATATATATATATATATATATATATATATATACATATACATATATATATATATATATATATATATATATATATACACATATATATATATATGTATATATATATATATATACATATATATATGTATAAGTACAATCAATACAACACCGGAATACGACAGGAGTGTGCTGTATAAAATCCAAATTATTAAAACACCAACAAACAGCACAATAAACACAGCCAGGATCAATCAACAAATCCAATGCTCTGTTCAGACTTTTACTTGTTTCAAAATACATTCAAATCACAAGCAGCTACACAGTTCTTGGTATATACACTCAAACTGCAAGCAGCTGACGATAAGCGATGAACAGCAAAGGCGTACTATCACACTTTTAACTTTCTAGAGCACAGCTTAGTAGCTCCGTAGCTCACTAAGACATGCCATACGCAATACATTTTCTATTGAAGCATATACTCGAGCCAAGCACTAAATAGTACTAAATAATCCATAAATTTATTAAAATAACAATAAAACAATAAAAAGAAAGAACATAGGATAAGTGCTTTCGGGTCACCACCACGACCCTTCCTCAGATCCTTATAACTGATATTACATCATTTCCTTCTTTTAAAATGGCAGGTTTATACCAATAAGACAGTGTATTGCATATTAATGATATTACATCATTTCCTTCTTTTAAAATAGCAGGTTTACACCAATAAGGCAGTCTACTGCATAGTCACACCTACTCAGGCAGGTGTGTCATAAGTGCCTCTTCAGTCTCTGTCTTTTCAAGGCAGGTTTCATAGGGAATGCTGTATTAAGTCCTGGTTTCAGATGTGCATAAGCTTTTCAATCCAAAACATTTCCTCCTGCACATGTCTGATGTTAATATCACCTCCCCTTTTTGAGGCAAATACAATTTTCAAGACTCTAAACATAAAGTTGTGCCCCACATTGTCTCTAACATGTTTCGCAAGTGGGTTTTTATAATCCCTTAACCTTATGTCACGAACATGTTTGGACATTCTTTCTTTCATTTGTCTCACAGTTTTTCCAACGTAGAAATTGCTGCATGCAGAACATGTAGCCAAATACACAATGTTCTTGGTTGTGCAGTCAGTATAACAATTAGTAGTATATTTCTTCTTAGTAGTTGGATGTTCGAAGCAGCTATCAGTACATATAAATTTGCACAGTGTGCATCTTCTACAAGGAAAAGTTCCAATTCTTTTCGATGTGACATATAATTCCAAGCAGTTATCCTTACATAATATTGTTTTTAAATTCTTTGCATTCTTGAAACAAAAACTAGGTTCTTCTCCTAGCAATCCTTTGCATTCCTCATTTGACAATAATATTTTCCAATTTTTCTTAACAATCTCACAGACTCCCTGAGTATCTGTTGTATGCATAAGCGTCATCCTCATTTTTTTGTTCATTTTTACCATCGTAGATGTTCTCATATCCTCCTTTTAGGAATGGTTTCCCTTTGCCATGTCTCTCCATAATTACTTGTTGTTTCACTTCAGACACCTCTTTCTCTTTATAGCCTCTCACCTTCAGATGTTCAGACAGATCATTCATAGCCAGACCAATAGTGGCATCACTTGAATGTATCCTTGAAGTTCTTAGGAACTGTCCTCTAACTATATTTTTATGAGTATACCTTGGATGCATACTATTTCTTGGTAAGATGTTGTTCTTCCAACATTCTTTTCTGTAAAGGCTGGTCTCTATAATGCCTTCTTCATTTTGTGAAATACGCACATCCAAAAAATTAATTTGCGTATTGCTATATGCCATAGTAAATCTAAGGAAGCTTGTGCTGTCTTCTAAATATGCACGAAAATTTGTCAATTCCATAGCTTCTCCTTCCCACATAATATATATATATCATCTACAAATCTTTGATAGACCCTCAAATAATTCTTCCAAGGGTTGTCCTAATGGACCACTTTATTTTC